>NC_140002.1:13368834-13553834 GCF_964263955.1 Coregonus lavaretus
ATGAGCTGCACTACCTGAGCCACTTGTGTGGGTTGTAGACTCCGTCTCATGCTACCACTAGAGTGAAAGCACCGCCAGCATTCAAAAGTGACCAAAACATCAGCCAGGAAGCATAGGAACTGAGAAGTGGTCTGTGGTCACCACCTGCAGAACCACTTCTTTGTTGGGGGTGTCTTGCTAATTGCCTATAATTTCCACCTGTTGTCTATTCCATTTGCACAACAGCATGTGAAATTTATTGTCAATCAGTGTTGCTTCCTAAGTGGACAGTTTGATTTCACAGAAGTGTGATTGACTTGGAGTTACATTGTGTTGTTTAAGTGTTCCCTTTATTTTTTTGAGCAGTGTATATTTGTAATGCCCAGTATACAGTAGCCTGGTTGCTGTCTCTGTTCAGCTATTACATTCTACTCCTTGCCACTCCTGTCATTTGCCAAAGACAGGAGTAGAATGTTAGCTAAAAAGACTGGTACCCAGACTATGCTGTACACACACACCCCATCCCCCCACAACACACACCTGACGCGTCACTCCTGTTCCCCAGTACACGTCGGCTCTGACCTACGACGGCGTGATGGTGATGGCGGAAGCCTTCAGGAACCTGCGTAGGCAAAAGGTGGACATCTCTCGCAGGGGTAACGCTGGGGACTGTCTGGCCAACCCTGCCGCCCCATGGAACCAGGGTATCGACATGGAGCGCACCCTCAAACAGGTAACTAACACTGCACATCAAAGCCATTTCGGTTCATGAAATACCTACAGTAAGACTCATGTGAAGGTGAAATTATAGAGGAGGAACTTCTGGATGCAATTAAAGACTTTAAGTCCGGGAAAACACCAGGGTTGGATGCCATACCAGTCGAGGTATACAGTGGGGAGAACAAGTATTTGATACACTGCCGATTTTGCAGGTTTTCCTACTTACAAAGCATGTAGAGGTCTGTAATTTTTATCATAGGTACACTTCAACTGTGAGAGACGGAATCTAAAACAAAAATCCAGAAAATCACATTGTATGATTTTTAAGTAATTAATTTGCATTTTATTGCATGACATAAGTATTTGATCACCTACCAACCAGTAAGAATTCCGGCTCTCACAGACCTGTTAGTTTTTCTTTAAGAAGCCCTCCTGTTCTCCACTCATTACCTGTATTAACTGCACCTGTTTGAACTTGTTACCTGTATAAAAGACACCTGTCCACACACTCAATCAAACAGACTCCAACCTCTCCACAATGGCCAAGACCAGCGAACTGTGTAAGGACATCAGGGATAAAATTGTAGACCTGCACAAGGCTGGGATGGGCTACAGGACAATAGGCAAGCAGCTTGGTGAGAAGGCAACAACTGTTGGCGCAATTATTAGAAAATGGAAGAAGTTCAAGATGAAAGTCAATCAACCTCGGTCTCGGGCTCCATGCAAGATCTCACCTCGTGGGGCATCAATGATCATGAGGAAGGTGAGGGATCAGCCCAGAACTACACGGCAGGACCTGGTCAATGACCTGAAGAGAGCTCCGACCACAGTCTCAAAGAAAACCATTAGTAACACACTACGCCGTCATGGATTAAAATCCTGCAGCGCATGCAAGGTCCCCCTGCTCAAGCCAGCGCATGTCCAGGCCCGTCTGAAGTTTGCCAATGACCATCTGGATGATCCAGAGGAGGAATGGGAGAAGGTCATGTGGTCTGATGAGACAAAAATATAGCTTTTTGGTCTAAACTCCACTCGCCATGTTTGGAGGAAGAAGAAGGATGAGTACAACCCCAAGAACACCATCCTAACCGTGAAGCATGGAGGTGGAAACATCATTCTTTGGGGATGCTTTTCTGCAAAGGGGACAGGACGACTGCACCGTATTGAGGGGAGGATGGATGAGGCCATGTATCGCGAGATCTTGGCCAACAACCTCCTTCCCTCTGTAAGAGCACTGAAGATGGGTCGTGGCTGGGTCTTCCAGCATGACAACGACCCGAAACACACAGCCAGGGCAACTAAGGAGTGGCTCCGTAAGAAGCATCTCAAGGTCCTGGAGTGGCCTAGCCAGTCTTCAGACCTGAACCCAATAGAAAATCTTTGGAGGGAGCTAAAAGTCCGTATTGCCCAGCGACAGCCCCGAAACCTGAAGGATCTGGAGAAGGTCTGTATGGAGGAGTGGGCCAAAATCCCTGCTGCAGTGTGTGCAAACCTGGTCAAGACCTACAGGAAACGTATGATCTCTGTAATTGCAAAAAAGGTTTTTGTACCAAATATTATGTCATGCAATAAAATGCAAATTAATTACTTAATTCAGTCTAATATGGCCAATCAGGACACAGAACACAATTTATGAGTTAATAAAATGTTCCTATCCTCTTCATTAATTATGTTTAAGAAGGCTAAAAAGGCAGCATGGAATTCCTGACTGACCATACTGCCATGGCTATAAACTGAAAAAAAAAGATGTAAGAGCGCTTCCCTGGTGGAGCAGAGCATAAAAGACCTGGATTGAGATTAAATTCTGTTCAAATGTCTTATGAATTAAGTAATGTGCAGTTTGTCAACATATGTAGTGTAAAAATATGTTTGTATGATTAAATGTCCTATAAATGAAATTAAAATGCCATGTGTGTCTATATCACCTTGTAGTGTTCCTACAATACAATCCTCAAATGTGAATTCCAATCAAATCTGGAGAGAACTATAATGGGGATGTATTCCAAACTGCTTTCTTTTGCTTTAAGGAGCTACATAAAAATGTGCATGCTGCGAATGTTGTGGTAATATTATGTCAAACGTAAATATAAAATGTTCTAAATGTTATTGAAATGTTCTGAGGACCTCCGAGATAAGGTAAAATGTATATTGTGTCAACATCAATGGAATATTATGTTAAACCTAAAACAAATATGCTATGAATGTCATAAAAACTGACTTATTTGGAAATTGTGGAACATTATGCAACATTGTGGGAATGTTCTGTGCAACCTTAAACATTGTATGAACATTGTATGAATGTCATCATAACTGAGCATATTTTGTGTTTTGGAAACCTATCTCTTGTAATGTATCCACACTGTTCCCACAACCTAAATGTTCAGGGAACCATTAAATAACTCAGAATGGCTGTTCTGAAAAAAAAATGCAACATCAAATGAATGTTTTGTGCACCCTGATACAAACATTATCTGAATGTCAGCACAACTGGACAGTTTTAGTTTTTTGTGAACCTATCTCATCATATACATATAATGTTCCCACAACCTAAATAAACATTCTGGAAACCTTTAAATAACAGATTAAATGTGTTCTGTGAATGTTCTTGCAACATCTGGTGAATTATTTTTGCACCCTAAAATAAACATTGTAGAATCATCTGCACAAGTGGACAGTTTTTGTGTTTAGGGAACCTATCTCATCATATACATATAATGTTCCCACAACCTAAATAAACATTCTGGAAACCTTTAAAGAACCGATTAAATGTGTTTTGGGAACATTCTTGCAACATCAGGTGAATGATTTATACAAACATTCTATAATCATCAGCACATTTTTACATTTTAGTCATTTAGCAGACGCTCTTATCCAGAGCGACTTACAGTTAGTGAGTGCATACATTTTCATACTGGCCCCCCGGGAAACGAACCCACAACCCTGACGTTGCAAGCGCCATGCTCTACCAACTGAGCTACAAGGGACTTAAATCTGGGACGTTTTTGTGTTATGAGAATATTTGCCGCGCCCTAACGAATGTTCTGGGAACTTTTACAGAACCAATTTTTGTTTGTTGGGTCAATGTTGTCCACAAATGACATCAACAGTGAACACTACATACTGTGTCATATGAAATATATCTTATTAAAAGTAAAATGAAGGTATACTTGCACTCTGATGTAGGGTTGCAAAATTCTGGTAATTTCCAGGATTTCCAGAAATCATGGTCAGATGATTCCTGATTTCCTTCTTATTACCCCATGATTATGGAAATCTTCCAACCAGGATTTCTGGGAATTTTGGGCAAGTTAGAGGAATTTAATACTCTGATGATACTGTTTGCAGGTCCGGCTGCAGGGATTAACAGGTAATGTCCAGTTTGACCACTATGGACGCAGGGTCAACTACACCATGGACGTGTTTGAGCTGAAAAACAACGGACCCAGGCGGGTAAGAAGACTAGTACTGTGACCGCCTCACCCACCTGTGCTGCAGCTCACTGCCTCCCCACTTGTGCTGCACCTTACTGCCCACGCTATCCAGCTATCATACCATAACGCAGTCATTTGAAAACATAACAACTATACGTTTGAATATCTATTCTAGCCATCACCATAAGAGCTATACCATAATACCACTATACCATAATAACTCAATCATATTGAAAACATAATATGCAAATTTGAACAATTAATAACTGTATGTTTAATTTCATTCCGTTTGAAATGACAGAATAGAGCGAACTTCATGTCATTATCTTTTTATCTGTTTAGTATTGTCTGTGTGTCTGTAGAATCTATGTATTGTGTATCAGTGATCTCAAAAGTTTCTGCATGAATAGTATACTCAGGCTTCGACTTTGTGTGTGTGTGTATGTTTAGTGCTGTGTGTGTATGTTTAGTGCTTTGTGTGTATGTTTAGTGCTGTGTGTGTACTGTTTGTGCAGGACTCCAGCCAACTACGGTAGGTGGACAGAGAGCGGTGGAGCAGTAGAGAGAGAGGGGGATGGAGGGAAGAGAGGAAGAGGGGGGTGAAGTGGAGGGTTGGAGAGGAGGAGGGGAGGAGGAGTGTGTTCATCAATCAGCAGGCTGCTTGGGCCTGCCCGCTGGCTGGCTGCGCACGCTAGGGTTCCTGTTAGGACAGGAGGGAGGGGGGCTGGGCACACACACACGCGCGCGAACATACAGACACATCCATGCATGCACATGCGTGCACACACACACTCACGCAAGCACACACACACACCTCTCCACCGCCCCCCAAAGCTTGTCAATCATTCTTACCCTCAGCAGAGAGAGAGAGGAGCAGTTCACTGCCAGCCCGCCATCACTTCCTCCCTCCCCCCCCCACCCCCCCCACCCCCCACTGCCGTCTTCTTTCTCCATGGCAGACACCACCAGGATAATATAGAACCCTGTCTAGCTTTATTATATAACATGTATAAAACAGTATATAAGAAAAACAATTTATATGGCAGACATATTGACTTCCTTAGCTTGACTCACCTATTATACGTACTGTATACTAAAAAACTAAACATAGTGTACTTTAATGTACTCTACAAGCATACAATTTGTGTGGCTCTTATCCTTTGCTTGTATACACACAAAATATCTCAGATACTCTCACAGATCCTAACACCAAATAATGAACACAAAAATACTGGAAACTACACACCAAAGAACACATTCACTACGGTGAGTAATCAAGACAAACACATTCACAACAAAGAAAGTATATTATGCATGCATGCGCACACACTGTACACACACTGCACACACACTGTACACATAATGTACACACACTGTACACACATTCTACACACACACCCTCTACACACACACACCCCTGCATTTGACTCACTGTCCTCTCTTTGTCTCCAGATGGGTTACTGGACGGATTCAGATAAGCTGGTTCTGATCCAGAATGAAGCCCTCCTTCCCAATGAAATCATGGAGAACAGAACTGTTGTAGTCACCACTATCATGGTAAGACGCACTACAACCCTACACACACACATGCGCATACGTGCACACACACACAAAGAGACACGTGTGCACACACACGGAAGAGACACACAAGCACACAAGCACAAACGAGACACAGACACACACACCCTCTAGTGCGCTCATGTCTTAATGTTCTCCCGGAAAGGGCTTTACTCTACCTTCCTTTGCCTCAGGCAGATGTTCAATCACACAAACACAAACATAATCCAACACACTCACCAACATTGGCACTGCAGATGCTTTTAAGACGTTGTTACGCTAGGCGTGATTGAGATGTCATTGTAAACATGTCACTGTAAGTGCAGTACCTACCATGACTAGTCTAGTCCCCTTTATAAAATGCATGAGCTGCACTCTGTATCCTTGCCAGAGACTGCTACACATGCATTTTAAGAGTTGTCAGTTAATGAGGCCAGACAAAGTGAGATTCTATACTCAAACACGCACACACACACACATGCGCATGCACACACACACACACATGCACGCACACAGAAACTCTCTGGGAGGACGTGTGCTGTGATGTCAGAAGGTTGTGTCCTCCTACACAACCCTCGTTGTTTACTTAGTGGGCCTATTTACTAGGGCTCAGGACCCAAATGATACCTTGGACATTTGGTTTCTCATCCTTTTTGCACTGATACTGTAACACTGTCTGCACCACAATTCAAAATGGCAGCCGGTTGCATGTAATGTGAACTTTGGGTATTAAATCAGGATTGTCACACTACTGAGCTGAACCGAGCCGAGCCAAACCAAGCTGTGCTGAGCTGGCCTGGTAATGCATCCATCCTAGTTGCTGGAACCGGGCTGATTAGGACAATGTGAAAAGAAAATATCCGGGGCCAGCACAGTTTGGTTCGGGTCGGCATGATAGTGTGAAAAGGGTGAAGATTTACTGTGTTTCTGAAAGTAAAGGTGGTTGGTTAGATAGAGGAGATGGAGAGAACAGGGTAAGGAAAGACAAAGTGAGTAGAGGAGGGATGGAAATGGGATTGGAGAGTCATACCTCAGCAGAATCCTCCTCTTTTCAGCCCCTGGTGAGGAACCCCATTTTAAGAAACTGAGAAACTGGACACAAGCAGAGCCCAAATGACACATCCCTTTTTGGGAGACTGACGGACAGTGTTGGACACAGCCAGAGACAAAATGAACCCCCTAAAGAATTCTAACGCACACCGTATTAGGAAACTGACCCAAGGGAAGGATCTATCCAGAGCCAAAGTGAACCCCTTCAAGAAGACCCAAAATGGACACAGTCTGACCAAACGTTAAAGAAAATGAACAAGAATATGGCAAGATAGGAGCCACAATGGACACTTCTTCCTGCCTAAAGACACAAAAATGATTGTTCTTCTTATCAAACGTCACATCAACATGACTGCACTTAACTGTGTGTGTGTGTGTGTGTGTATGTGTGTGTGTGTGTGTGTGTGTGTGTGTGTGTATGCGTGCAATTGGTCTCAACCAACTCTAGGATATAAATGTTCTCATTACATGAATTTCCATGCCTGGCATATTGCAGGTGATTATGGCTAATACAGTATTTGATATTGAAATGCAAAAATGTAGGAATGGATGTTGAGATTTTAACGAACTAGCTTAAAAAATGCTCTGAGGCTGCTCTGAATCCGTCAGTTTCCATTCAGTTTTTGTATATAACAGCTTTATAATACACCTTCAAAAGCACTGCCTAAGAAAAATACATAATACATTTGGATAATTTCAGTTCATACACATCACCAGGCTTTTATAGAGCATGATAATATCAGTGTTTAACCATGCCGGCTGTGTCGGATAGCGTCTCTAATGTGTGTTTGCGCTTGATAATGCACTTGATAATGTTTGTTTACTGTAATATACACTAATTAAGCTTTTACTTCAGTATTACATTCTGTGGCGACTACAATAAGCCGAAACAGTAACACAACTGTTTTGGCAATGCATTGAACCTCAACTGTGCAGAAGTCTGTTATTGTCAAATACGAAGTTGATTGATAAAGTTTTGAGAGTAGATGGATGAGATATCAGGAGTAAGGCATCCATATTAGGAAGTTGTCAGTTGTTAGACTTCCTAATATGGATGCCGTCTATGAGCTCCCCCTTGATTCACCTATGGTGAAGTTTCATCTCCACACTAAACTTTGACGAATGGAAATTAGGTTTTTACTCGACTCTGCAAGTAAAAATAGAAGAGAGAGAAAGAGAGAGGTGGGGAAAAGCTGGCATGTTTTGTGAACATCAAACCGGAAGGGACAATGAAATGTGAAGGGAACTCGGGAGTTGGCATTCACACGGCGGAGGGGGAGCTTAGTTTGTTGTCCATGCAATGCTTTTGTTTGTGGTTTTTCTGGCTTTCATCAGCTACCATATGGCCAAAGGAACGCTCCAGTGAAAAGAGTCAGGCAGGTACTGTAGCGTCTGTTCAGCTGTTTATCATGTTAATATGCTATTCTTTCTGATGACAAGCCTTCATTTGGACTGGTATAGGAATCATTCATCCACAGTGGTAGCTCTGAATATGGCTAATCTCGAGACTGACAGCAAACGCCTTTGTCTGTCGCTCACCTGATTCATAGGCTATTTTTTATTGTTGTTAAGTCGATAATGAATATACTTTATAACAATGGCACTCTGACTGAATATATTTCGGCAGAGCTTTGAACCGCACACTTTTCTAAGCCTACAGTATTGAATGTCCCCTTATGGTCTTGAGGTAAACATCATGTTTTAACCTTCTCAGAGTGTACGTGGGATAACGTTGCGCCAAAACCCTACAAGGGACCTAAGGAGAACATCACCTAATGTCCTTAGAATGGCCCCTGTTTGCTGGGGGTATGTTAGAATAAGAAAGGTATGTCAGAATCAGAAATCGGGGTAGCCTCCAGTACATATCCAATCAATACCCACTACTACAGCTAGCATATGTCTCCTATTTCACCATGAGGAATGAGAGATGGCTTTAAGATTGTTCTCATTCATCAAATACCAATTTCCACCTCATATCAAGGACAAGGCAACTGAATGGTGCTTTACTCCAACAGCAGCAGCTGGGGGACTTACTGAGAGCACCTCAACGTTTTCAAATATATTTTTCCACTCATGCTTGGAATGTGCTCAACTTACTGAATGTCATGCAGCCAAGTGAAAAATAAAAGTTTGATTTGTGCCATAAGTGGTTGGTGATGACTGCGACACAGAGATGTTTAGAGAGAGAGAGAGACAGAGAGAGAGTCAATAGTATATAGTCAAGAACCATCATTTTGATGCTTATTATTGTACATACTCCTCACCTATCACACAGACTGTGTATCTGTCAATTCGATTGTCAACTCCAACTCACACACTTACTGGACTCTCTTCCTTCTACTAATGTGCGTGTGCGCGTGTGTGTAACGGCATGTCTAATTGGGTTCATTACCCACTGAGACAAGGGGTGTGGGAGATTATTGACCGGCCTGTCAGCCATGATCAACTTGGACGTGGAGAGTCTGGAAACGTTTAAAATCTGCTGCTGACTTTCAGCATTCTTTCAGAGTTCTTTAAGCATTTTGAATGTTTTTTCAATGTTCAACGTCCTTTCTGTCTGTCTCTATCTCTGTCTGTCTCTCTCTGTCTTTCTGTCTGTCTTCATCTGTCTCTCTCTGTCTGTCTGTCTCGCTTTCTTTCTTTTCTCTGTCTTTCTCTCCCCCTCACTTTCTCTTTCTTTCTCTTTCACTCTTTGTCTGTTTTTCTCTCCCCCCCCCCCTCTCTCTCTGTCTTTCTCTCCCCTTCTGTCTCTCTCTCTGTCTGTCTGTCTGTCTGTCTGTCTGTCTGTCTGTCTGTCTGTCTGTCTGTCTGTCTGTCTGTCTGTCTGTCTGTATGTCTCTCTCTCTCTCTCTCTCTCTCTCTCTCTCTCTCTCTCTCTGTCTCTCTGTCTCTCTCTCTATGTCTCTCTCTCTCTCTATGTCTCTCTCTGTCTCTCTCTCTCTCTCTCTCTCTGTCTCTGTCTCTGTCTCTTTCATACTGTATCAGAGTACCATTTTAAATAATAGCCAGTGTAACGTTCAATAGATGTTTTATCGTCCACATCTGTGTTCAAGAAGTTGAAACATTTGTACATAATCTTTGAACAGGAACTCCATATTCATAGAAAAGCAATCGTGTGCATCCATTTTGAAAGACCACACAATATCATACTGTAACCACTATTTGTTGCTGAATTGTGTAGGCCTATTTCTTGGTCATGTCTACAACATACATACTGTACGTGTTTGTGCACGCTTGTTTGCTATCTGTCTATTTTTGAGTGAAAGAACAAAGTTAATCCAACGAGCAAAACTGGTTGAAATGACGTAATCAGTACGTTATAATCACGTCAATTCAAACAGTTTAAAAAATTTATTAAAATAATATCACTTCAACAACATTTTGAAACTGGTAGAATTTACATCATTATGTCACTCATTATGACCTGGTGTCAACCAGTTATGCTCGCTGGGTAAGTCAGTGTCTGTGAGTGGCGGACATGTTTGCCAGTTTGACCCTGTGGTCCCTGTGGTGTGTGTGTCACTTTGTAGGAGGGTCCATATGTCATGTTGAAGAAGAATTGGGAGTTGTACGAGGGCAACGACCAGTATGAAGGCTACTGCGTGGACCTGGCCTCGGAGATTGCCAAACACATTGGCATCAAGTACAAGATTGCTATCGTGCCCGACGGAAAGTACGGCGCCCGGGACCCGGAGACCAAGATTTGGAATGGCATGGTTGGGGAGCTGGTGTACGGGGTAAGAGGGACAGGGGACTGAGGGGTGGGGTAGGGGGTGTCTGTGTGTGCGCTTGTGTGTGTGTGTGTGTGTGTGTGTGTGTGTGTGTGTGTGCGCGCACACCTTGATTTTGTTGACCCACTTTTTATGTTTATTTTATGCTGGGTTTCACTCACATTTGACATTTCTAAATCTGTTTAGTTAAAGGCAACCAATGAACTGAAAGACACAGAATCAGTTGTTTTAAACACAAAACACAGATGGCTTTATATCTGTTGAAGTTGTCAGTTACCTTGACCAAACTAAACCTTGGGATAGGGGATCTTTTGGTGCTTATTAGGGTGGAAAAATTCTGTTAACTTTTCCAGAATCCTGTTAACTTTTCCAGAATTCCAGAAATCCTTCCAGATTCCCACTTGATTCCTGGAATCTCACAACCGGGATCAAAATAAATAAATAAAGGGAATTTGGGGAATGTTAGCGGAATTGTGCAATCCTAGTGCTTACAGCTAAGAGATACAGGCTGTTACAAGGTGCTGGTGCTAGGGGCTAGAGCTGGGACCAGTGTAGTGAGTTTAGTTTGATAGAGGTGTAGGGGTTAAAGAGTGCTTTGTGTGTGATGTGTTAAGTGTAAGAGGTGAGAGGGTTAAATGATGCCGGTGCTTAGCTACCTCCTGTATGTTGCTAAGAGATAACAGGATTCATGTACAGGTGTAGGGGGTGTTTGTACTAGGGGTGAAAAATGAAAGTACTGTACTTCAAAAGTGTGTGTGTGTGTGTACATGCGTGTGTGTGTGAAGGCTTAGAGAAATTGCAGGGCTCTTACGGTGCAGAGGGAAGCTGTGAGCCCAGAGCTTACCCGTCAGCACTTTGCTGTCTCTAAGACCTTGCCTGGTGACCATTCACCCTCTGACAGTCCTTTTCAAAGCCTGTGTCACCGTAAAAGGTCTCCCCCCATTTCAGCCCTGTCATGTATTTGAATGCTTCCTCAATGCAAGCCAACCTGTCACCTTAGTAAATTTATGCTGAGGATGAGGGAATTTGTATCTCTGTTTTTTCTCTCTCTCTCCATCCATGCAACGTGTTGGCTTGTTGTAATATAAAAAACGTTCATTTATTTTTTTGCGGATAAATCCCAAATTCCCCACTGCAGACATCCAGGCAGGAAAGGTCGGAAGTGTTGCTAAATCACTAACAATAATCTGGTTTGTGGATTTGCCGCAAAGAAGCAATACGCGCTCTCACAGAACCTGTATCCAATTTTTGCCATCTTGTGTTGTAAGCATATTTCTCCAACGGCGTTATTTGATTCCATTCTCCTTCCGATCCGCGGCCTTTCGAATTAAGCCGTTAGGATTAGAGCTACTGCCCGTGTTTTTCTATTCCAAACTGGATCATTGTAAGACGTGTTCAATCAAAACAAGTGGCAAAATGAAATGAAAAAAGGCGGGATGGGGAGGAAATACTGGTGATTGTTGTTGTTGTTGTTGTTGTTGTTGTTGTTTGGTTTGTGATTGGCATACTTAGTGATTGTGTCAGAAAGGAGGATAGATACAGTGCATTCGGAAAGTATTCAGACCCCTTGACTTTTCCACATTTTGTTACTTTACAGCCTTATTCCAAAATTGATTAAATACTTTTTTAAATACAAAATTGATTAAATACTCAGACCCTTTACTCAGTACTTTGTTGAAGCACCTTCATTTGCACCTGTATTTGGGGAGTTTCTCCCATTCTTCTCTGCAGATCCTGTCAAGCTCTGTCAGGTTGGATGGGGAGCATCGCTGCACAGCTATTTTCAGGTCTCTCTAGAGATGTTAGATCGGGTTCAAGTCTGGCTGGGCCACTCAAGGACATTCAGAGACTTGTCCCGAAGCCACTCCTGCGTTGTCTTGGCTGTGTGCTTAGGGTCATTGTCCTGTTGGAAGGTGAACCTTCGCCCCAGTCTGAGGTCCTGAACGCTCTGCAGCAGGTTTTCATCAAGGATCTCTCTGTACTTTGCTCCGTTCATCTTTCACTCGATCCTTATTAGTCTCCCAGTCCCTGCCGCTAAAAAACATCCCCACAGCATGTTGCTGCCACCACCACGCTTCACCGTAGGGATGGTGACAGGTTTCCTCCAGACGTGACATTTGGCATTCAGGCCAAAGAGTTCAATCTTGGTTTCATCAGACCAGAGAATCTTGTTTCTCATGGTCTGAGAGTCCTTTAGGTGCCTTTTGGCAAACTCCAAGTGGGCTGTCATGTGCCTTTTACTGAGGAGTGGCTTCCATCTGGCCACTCTACCATAAAGGCCTGATTGGTGGAGTGCTGCAGAGATGGTTGTCCTTCTGGAAGGTTCTCCCATCTCCACAGAGGAACTCTGGAGTTCTATCAGAGTAACCATCGGGTTCTTGGTCACCTCCCTGACCAAGGCCCTTCTCCGCCGATTGCTCAATTTAGCCAGGCGGCCACCTCTAGGAAGAGTCTTGGTGGTTCCAAACTTCTTCCATTTAAGAATGATGGAGGCCACTGTGTTCTTGGGGACCTTCAATGCTGCAGAAATATTTTGGTGTACTTCCTTAGATCCGTACCTCGACACAATCCTGTCTTGGTGCTCTACGGAAAATTCCTTTCGACCTCATGGCTTGGTTTCTGCTCTGACATGCACTGTCAACTGTGGGACCTTATATAAATCATGTCCAATCAATTGAATTTACCACAGGTGGACTCCAATCAAGTTGTAGAAACATCTCAAGGATGATCAATGGAAACAGGATGCACCTGAGCTCAATTTTGAGTCTCATAGCAAAGGGTCTGAATACTTATGTAATTAAGGTATTTCTGTTTTGTTTTTTTTATACATTTGCAAACATTTCTAAAAACCTGTTTTCACTTTGTGATTATGGGGTATTGTGTGTAGATTGATGAGAATTACATTTTACTTAATCCATTTTAGAATAAGGCTGTAACGTAACAAAATGTGGAAAAAGGGAAGGGGTCTGAATACTTTCCGAATGCACTGTAGATGTGTGAATGGTCGACTAGGAAGACAGAGTTCTCGGGCAGTATCCATCAAGCGTCTCAGTATAGGAATGATGATTTAGGATCAGTTTTGCCTTTTAGATAATATTACATTGACAGGAGGGACCTGATCCTAGATCAGCAGTCCGGCTCTGAGATACTTGATACATACAGCCCCTGGCTTTTCTGGCTCTGACATACTGTAGCTGATCTTATATGTATAGTATGTCCTTTTGGGAACAATTAATCTTTAGTACAATATATTTGGATAGGGGCTCGCCTCAGGCTCACACTCACTCACTGTAGTGCGTGAAGTTGACAGTGCTGAATAAGGTGGAAGGAGAACAAAAAACAGATACTGTCTACTGTAGTCTACCTTTTTGTCCACCGTTTTGTCTACTGTTGTCTACTGTTTTGCCTACTGTTGTCTACTGTTTTGTCTACTGTTGTCTATTCTTCTGTTGACTGTTGTTTGTCTACAGTTTTATTAGGTGCTTAGATTACTCTCCAGTCAAAAGGCTAACCACTTCCCCCCTTTCCCCTTCCTTCTCTCCTTCTCTCCCCCCGCCCACATGAAGAAAGCGGAAATCGCTGTGGCCCCATTGACAATCACACTGGTCCGGGAGGAGGTGATCGACTTCTCCAAGCCCTTCATGTCGCTGGGCATCTCCATCATGATCAAGAAGCCCCAGAAGTCCAAACCTGGGGTGTTCTCCTTCCTGGACCCGCTGGCCTACGAGATCTGGATGTGCATTGTGTTCGCCTACATTGGCGTAAGCGTGGTGCTCTTCCTGGTCAGCCGTTTCAGCCCGTACGAGTGGCACACCGAGGAGCCCGAGGAGGGCACCGACGGTCCGCCCAGCGACCAGCCCCCCAACGAGTTTGGCATCTTCAACTCCCTCTGGTTCTCCCTGGGTGCCTTCATGCAGCAGGGCTGTGACATCTCCCCCAGGTGAGAGATAGATGCATCACTACTAAGACTAAGACTGCTACAGTACATGCATACTACTACAGTACATACATACTACTACAGTACACACATACTACTACAGCAACATATTCTGAAACATTATACCTAAACATTGCCCAGCTGAGAGATAAATATGTCACTACTAATACTACTACATTACACACATACCACTACATTGCACACATAGTACTACATAACCCACATAGTACTACATTACACACATAGTACTAGACTATACCCAAACATCTCTTAGGTGAGAGACACACATAAATTACACACATAGCACTACATTACATCCAAACTTCCCCACAATGTCCCTTTCCTTAATGTGTTGAGTGTTAAAGGCCGGTTGCCATTGATAACAGCTGCCTCGGGATGCTATGGCTTATACAGTATACATGTTTCATTCACTGGCTAACTATGAGTCTCTTCACTCTCTGTTGCAGAACAACCATAGTTACTTCACTCTGTACAATTGCAATTTTCACCCTAGTTTTTTTGTGTCAGTATTCACACCAAAATTGTCACTTTATGTCGCATAAGTGAAAATAGCTAAATTTCATTGGCCTCTAGTTTGTAATAAGAATGTCTCGTCTCGGCTTATAGTTTCTAATTTAGCCACTGTCTGCTGTGTGTGTGTGTGTGTACATGTGTGTGTACGTGCGTGTTTGTGCGTGCATTGTGATCTGTCTGTCTCAGCACTTTTATTGTCTGCTTTAGAAGGAAATTGGACTGCTGTCACATTGTCTCTGATGTGTCTGGTGTGTGTTTCATACACTGTATTTCTGCGTTCAACAAGCACGAGAGGTCAAAGGGTATATCATCCATTACTTACTATTACCTACCTCTCGTCCAATCATGAACCACCAAAAAATATTCAGTAACCAGTCAGTGCTGGGTGTCATTGCTTCCGGGTCTAGCTTCCTGTCTGTGACACACCTTTCTGCCCACTCACAGAGCATCTGCCTGCTGTTCTGTAGTCATGATGAAGATCTTTAGGATTTGTGTAGTTCTGTTTATAGCAATTTCATGACAGACCTGTGTCAAATTGTCTAGATAATATCCTGTCAAATACTTAAACGTATTTGAGGTGTGCTTGGTCTAGTTTGGAGTTTGCACTTTTGGGACTATATTTGCTCCGCGATACAGAGAAAATTAAATCAAGCACAGCTCAGTATTTGAAAGGACTTGAGGTATGTATTTCACATACGTCAAATAGGTTCCAGATCTGCTTTATGATCCCTAGAGTTATTTTAAAGGTAGACTCAGCGATATGAAGTTAGCATTACAATAGCAGTTATGGCGACTTCCACGAAACACACAAAGACAGCTGAAAGCAAAAGGTTGATCTCCTCTGCATTATCTTTGGTTCATACTGCTGCTCGTGGTCACGTCATATCGCTGAATTTAAGTTTAAGCTCTTGTAGTCTTTAATGGTTCCTATAGATATCTTAAGTTCCTCTAAGGTTTATGATTAAGAATGGAGTAAGACGGAGAGGAGGGACCAAACCCAGCCTGTATTTTTCAGCCCTCCTACACAGGACCAGAGCAGAGGCATACACAAGATGGAGAACACTAAGGTACATTAGACAAGAGCACTGTCGAAATGATAGTGCCCGTTACGTAGCGTCCTATAACGTCCTATAGCACCTCTACCTTGAGGGAGCTATAGTGGGCCTATGATTTTGACTTAAGTCCACTTCATTTTAAGTCGTCCACTTAAGTAAACTAATTTCCCATGAGAAGGGATCATCATCCACTGTATATCATTCTGGAAACTTTCCCAAAATTATCAGGTTTTCCAGAAATCCCAGTTCGGGATTCTCACAATCAAGAGGGAATACGCAGGAAAAGTAATCATCCAATTGGGAATCCTCCATCTGAGATTTCTGGAAAACCTGTGAATTTTATGACTGCTACTGTTTAGTCGTTTAGTCAGTGTTTAGTATTGAAACTCTACATTTCGTCTACATGTTGTCCTCTTCTCTCTCCACAGTGTGGTCTGACCATTGTGTATGTCTGTCTGTCCCACACCTATCACAGATACAGTTACAGTAATCCCACGGGCCCTGTCCCAATCTGTCACCAAAAGAGCCCTTGTTCACTCCGGAGGGGGTCGACTGAAGTTTATCCTGACAAGGGGACATGCAAATCCCCTCCACCGAGGGATTAGGGGACTTTGGGAGTGTGGAGAAAATGAGGGAATGCCAAGGGCACAGTTTTAGTGAAGGGTTTAGGACTATGGCACACCACTCATCTGCAGTGATGATAAGGAAAGGAAGCTGGCATATGTGCCTTCAGAAAATATTCACACCACTTGACTTTTTCCACATTTTGTTGTGTTACAGCCTGAATTTCAAATGGATTAAATGTAGATTTTGTGTCACTGGCCTACACACAATACCCCATAATGTCAAATCGGAATTATGTTTTTCGACATTTTTACAAATTAATAAAAAATGAAAAGCTGAAATGTCTTGAGTCAATAAGTATTCAACCCCTTTGTTATGGCAAGCCTAAATAAGTTCAGGAGTAAAAATGTGCTTAACAGACATTGAATATCCCATTGAGCATGGTGAAGGGATTCTACCAAGTTAACAAATGGAATTGTTTTTAGATGGTCATACTATGGATCATTTAGCTATTTGATTTAGAATTTTAGGACCTGTTTAGGTATAATTATTTTGTGTGAATTATTTGGGATAAAATATTGAATTTGGCCTTTACTACTATAGCCCATAGAAACGCATCGAATAACACATTCATAAATGGCAAAAAAGACAGTAAAAAATTGTATCAGAAGGAATAAGGTTTTGAAGCTTAGGAAATATAAATGTTTTGGACACATATGTGAAGCCTTATTTTTGTATTGGTTACCTTCAGATGAGTCCCGTGACACTTGTGGGGGTCGTAGAGCAAAATGGAGGCCATATTTGTTTTTAGGCTAAACCGTTCGGACGCTACAGACCTTTTCGTGAGAAGACCGATTTTCGGGATGTTTCCTGGTCTGATAAACAGCGCTGTAGCTCTGCCACTTTTCACTGCAGATGCGGAAGGGCGACATCGACGGATGTGGTGGATTGAGATGCAGCCCATGCAAAAAAACATCTCTAGTTTAAACTGACAAATTTTGATGGGGATTTTTGTATTATGTTCATTAGATTGATGCATGGGTGCGTCAATAGACTCTTAAGGATTTTAATTACATTTTGGATGATGTATGAATAAACCCAGTCGCTACAAAGATACAGGCTTCTTTCTTAACTCAGTTGCCGGAGAGGAAGGAAACCGCTCAGGGATTTCACCATGAGGACAATGATGACTTTAAAACAGTTACAGAGTTTAATGGCTGTGATAGGAGAAAACTGAGGATGGATTAACAACATTATAGTTACTCCACAATAATAACCTAAATGACAGTGGAAAGAAGGAAGCCTATAAAAAATAAAAAATTTATCCAACACATACCTGCTGTTTGCAACAAGGAACTAAAGTCAAACTGCAAAACATTTGGCAAAGAAATAAACGTTATGTCCTGAATACAAAGCTTTATGTTTGGGGCAAATCCAACACATCACATCACTGAGTACCACTCTTCATATTTTTGAAGCATGGTGGTGGCTGCATCATGTTATGCATATGCTTGTCATCGGCAATGACTAGGGAGTTTGTTAGGATAAAAATAAACGGAATAGAGCTAAGCACAGGCAAAATCCTAGAGGAAAACCTGGTTCAGTCTGCTTTCCAACAGACACTGGGAGACAAATGTACCTTTCAGCAGGACAATAACCTAAAACACAAGGCCAAATATACACTGGGGTTGCTTACCAAGATGACATTGAATGTTCCTGAGTGGCCTAGTTACAGTTTTGACTTCAATCAGCTTGAAAGTCAATGGCAAGACTTGAACATTTCTGTCTAGCAATGATCAACAAACATCTTGACAGAGCTTGAAGAATTTTCTAAATAAATGTACCAATATTGTACAACCCATGTGTGCAAAGCTCTTAGAGACTTACCCAGAAAGACTCACAGCTGTGATCGCTGCAAAAGGTGATTCTAACATGTATTGACTCAGGAGTGTGAATACTTATATAAATGATATATTTCTGTATTTCATTTTCAATAAATTTGCACAAATCTATAAAAAAATGTTTTCACTTTGTCATTATGGGGTATTGTGTGTAGATGGGTGAGACAAAACATGTATGTAATCCATGTTGAACTATTGGCTGTTGGCTGTAATGCAACAAAATGTGGAATAAGTCAAGGGGTATGAATACTTTCTGAAGGCACTGTACAGGAAGCCATCTCACATTGATGACATACAGATGTAGGATTTTAATTTGATAACACTTTTGTTGCTGAGAATTTTCTTGTACCGCAGGAAATCCAGATGAGCTTCGTGATTTGCATAAATTCACTGAAAACCCACACTATCACACAGTTACAGTGCATTCGGAAAGTATTCAGAACCCTTGACTTTTTCCACATTTTGTTTTACGTTACAGCCTTATTCTAAAATGGATTAAATAGTTTTTCCCCCCTCATCAATCTACACACAGTACCCCATAGTGATAAAGCAAAAACAGGTTTTTAGACATTTTTGCAAATTTCTAACAAATAAAAAACACAGAAATATCACATTTAAAAACATGTTTTCAGACCCTTTACTCAGTACTTTGTTGAAGCACCTTTGGCAGCAATTAGAGCCTTGAGTCTGAGGTCCTGAGCGCTCGGGAGCAGGTTTTCATCAAGGATCTCTCTGTACTTTGCTCCGTTCATCTTTCCCTCGATCCTGACTAGTCTCCCAGTCCCTGCGGCTGAAAAACACCCCCACAGCATGATGCTGCCACCACCATGCTTCACCATAGGGATGGTGCCAGGTTTCCTCCAGATGTGACGCTTGGCATTCAGGCCAAAGAGTTCAATCTTGGTTTCATCAGACCAGAGAATCTTGTTTCTCATGGTCTGAGAGTCCTTTAGGTGCCTTTTGGCAAACTCCAAGTGGGCTGTCATGTGCATTCTACTGAGGAGTGGCTTCCGTCTGGCCTCTTTACCATAAAGACATGATTGGTGGAGTGCTGCAGAGATGGTTGTCCTTCTGGAAGGTTCTCCCATCTCCACAGAGGAACTCTGGAGCTCTTTCAGAGTGAACATTGGGTTCTTGGTCACCTCCCTGACCAAGGCCCTTCTCCCCTGATTGCAAAGTTTGGCCAGGCGGCCAGCTCTAGGAAGAGTCTTGATGGTTACAAACTGTTTCCATTTAAGAATGATGGAGGCCACTGTGTTCTTGGGGACCTTCAATGCTGAGGACATTTTTTGGTAACCTTCCCCAGATCTGTGCCTTGACACAATCATGTCTCGGAGCTCTACGGACAATTCCTTCGACCTCATGGCTTGGTTTTTGCTCTGACATGCACTGTCAACTGTGGGACCTTATATAGACAGGTGTGTGCCTTTCCAAATCATGTCCAATCAATTGAATTTCCCACAGGTGGACTCCAATCAAGTTGTAGAAACATTTCAAGGATGATCAATGGAAACAGCATGTACCTGAGCTCAATTTCAAGTCTCACAGTGAAGGGTCTGAATGTTTATGTAAATACGATTTTTCTGTTTTCTATTTTTAATACATTTGCAAACATTTCAAAAAACCAGTTTTCGCTTTGTCATTATGGGGTATTGTGTGTAGATTGATGAGGACATTTTTAAAATCAATTTTACAATAAGGCTGTAATTTAACAAAATGTGGAAAAAGTCAATGGGTCTGAATACTTTCCGAATGCAGTATTGCGCTTTTCATGTAGCTTTCTTTTGGCCAGCTAATAGCCTAACCACTGATCAAGCAACATTATGGACTAAATGTTCAAATCCTGTTGCTGCAGGATTATTTTGCTGTGACAACATATGTCAAATTAAGATCCTACATATGTACACAGTCCAATGGGAGATGAAGACCCAGTGGTGAGATGATTGACAGGTCTAAAGGTTATTCGCTACTGATGTTCCATCCTTTACCTTAATGAAGGTTAATCCCAATTCTCAGATATACACACACACACACACACACACAAACACACACATACAAACACACACACACACACACAGAGAGTGAAAGACGTACACACACACGTTTCCCCAAGGCACCCCATAATAATTAATGCAGTAATTAATATCCCTGTGTGCTCGTCTCCGACGGTAATGCCAGATCTCCATGGCAACGGGAGGGAGAGAGGGGAGTGTGTGTGAGTGAAGTGGTGACATGGGAGCACCCTAATTGAGAACAAATCCCAGTTTAGTGTATAAATGGCAGCCTATTCCCTGTATAGTTCTGTATAGTGTATACTGTATAGTGAGTCATATAGGCCCTGGTCAAAAGTAGTGCGCTATATAGGGATAGGATACCATTTGCCATGCACGGCACTGTTTTTGACTCAGGATATTAGACAGATACTACTACATAATTTAGACTATCATAATAATATTCAGAAATATTTTTGGATGCCATAAAAGCACCCAAACATTCTGGCATAGCCAGTATGTTGCCATGTCAACTTATAACTCACTTTTTTTTTTTTGCAAGTGTTGTACGTTCTGTAATAAATATGCTTGTAAGTTTTGGCAACTTTTTTTTGTCCCAAAAATGCTCAGCTAGGTACTGTAAGTCATTATGAACAAATTATATTTTACAACAGCCTGGCTAAACCTTGACCCGTGTTGGTTAACACGCTATCAGATCATCCCCAGAAATATCCATGCACAATTTAAACTGGATGTGATTGGTCTAGTCTTTGCTCACCAGTTGACCTAATTAGATGGGGTGCAATTAGTTTGGCCGTTTTTTTTATGCTGCCTTCCTCTAGTCTGGTCTAATTGAGCAGGTGCGATAGGTTTGGCCTGTTTGGTCAGTGCTGATTGCTTCGGTCTGCCCTACCATTTATATGAGTATCATATTGGCCAGACTGCATCACTTGAGAGAGAGTGTGAGAGAATGTGAATTTGTACAGGCTCATGTAGGGTCAAATAGATTTCCAGGATTTCCAGGTGTTTTTATTCTTAATCAGGGCAGCAATGGAGGGATGGATGGAGGGAGGGAGGGAGGGAGGTAGGGAGAGGAGGATGAGGGAGGAGAAGAGAGGGAGAGGGGGATAGCATGAATAACTAAAGCACTAGCGGCTAGCCTGGGGGCGTATCATGCTGGGAACAGACAACACCTCTTCATTTATTTAGTCTCTTCTCAAGGTCAACCTCTCCTCTCTTTCTCTCTTTCTCTTCTCTCTCTCTCTCTCTCTCTCTCTCTCTCTCTCTCTCTCTCTCTCTCTCTCTCTCTCTCTCTCTCTCTCTCTCTCTCTCTCTCACTCCAAATATACTCTTTATATATCTCTGCTATTATGTTATATTGTACATCAGATGCTGTGATCCTGTCCACAAACACACAACTCATGCAGATATCAAATAATGAAAAGTATGTGTATGGTGAGTCACACACACACATCTCTCTGGCTAACACCGGAGATGTCCCATCATCTCATTCACTTGGATGAGGAAGATACTGCAGTGACAGTTGTGTAGGAATTAAAGTGTGTGCGTGTGTGTGTTTGTCTAATAGTGTGTGTGTTATGAAAGAGTAAGGTCATATGGTCAGTGGAGGACTGGGGCATTTTGACCCTCTATACCTCCATACAGTATGTGTGTTTCAGCAACAGGCTTCTCTGTGTGTGTGTGTGTGTGTGTGTGTGTGTGTGTGTGTGTGTGTGTGTGTGTGTGTGTGTGTGTGTGTGTGTGTGTGTGTGTGTGTGTGTACGTGCATGTGTTTTGTGTGTTTGTGTGTACATGCTTGTGTACATGTGTGTGTTTTGTGTGTGTGTGTGTGTTTTGTGTGTGTGTGTACAGTATGTGTGGGTGTCACCACTTCAATATGTAGGTTGAGCTGGGTTCCAGGCTCCACAAGCTCCACAGGCTCCACAGGCTCCACTGCTAATCGTTTTTCTGTGTAAGGCTAAACCAACCTGATTACAGTGAGGCAGGCCGCTCGGACCGGCCAGAGCAGCAGCAGCCAGCAGCAGCTAGTCTATCCCTGCTTCACTTAGTGACTTAATACACTGGGATACATTAGACAAGTCACCACTCAAGTCACCACACCATCTGAGATGGTATCCTATTCCATAGTGCAATACCTTTGACCAGGGCCCGCAGACAATCACACACGCATGCACACACACACACACACGCACACACAGTGTTCCCCATTGACATCCCCAGTCCTGTCTCCCCCTGTAACACAGCTGTCTCGCTTCCGTCACCCATGTAACATGGATGCTAATCCCAGGGTCAGACTGTACTATTCCCCGTCCCAGAGGGGCAACCGTATGGCAGCGATGATCCCTCCCCTGATAACAACCTCTCCTATCCCCCCCCCCCCCTCCTTCCCCCAGTTCACCATGGCCCATCAGGGTATGCCAATCTGTCAACATGGATGAAAGTCACTGGAGTCACCTCGGATCAACACAGACTGGAGAGAGGGAGAGAGGGAGAGGGAGAGAGAGAGAGAGAGAGAGAGAGAGAGAGAGAGAGAGAGAGAGAGGAGAGAGAGAGAGAGAGAGAGAGAGAGAGAGAGAGAGAGAGAGTGAGAGAGAGGAGAGAGAGAGAGAGAGAGAGAGAGAGAGAGAGAGAGAGTGAGAGAGAGAGAGAGCTGAGAGGGAGAGAGAGAGAGAGAGAGAGAGAGAGAGAGAGAGAGAGAGAGAGAGAGAGAGAGAGAGAGAGAGAGAGAGAGAGAGAGAGAGAGAGAAAGAGAGAGAGAGAGAGAGAGAGAGAGAGAGTCCCCTGGCTAACTCTCTGTCCTTAGTCACAGCTGCTGGCCTCTCGATACCAACGAAAGCAAACCCTACGAGAGGGAGGAAGAGGAGAGAAAGAGAAAGAGGGAGGAGAGAAACTGAGAATAGAGAAGGAGAGATAGAAACGGGAGACAGAAATAAAAGAGATAGAAATAAAGGGAGGATAAGAGAGAGAAAGAGAAAGAACAGGATACTGAGAGAGTGAAAGAAAGGGTGAGAGCGAAACCAAGAGAGAAATAATGATGAAGGTGGAGAGGGAGAGTACCAGAGAGTGAGCGGATGAGGCAGAGAGAGAGAGAGAGAGAGAGAGAGAGAGAGAGAGAGAGAGAGAGAGAGAGAGAGAGAGAGAGAAATTGACGTAATCTGTACTCAAATCCAGAGTTAAAAGAGCGTATAGTTATCTATTCTATAGCATAGCCTGTGTTCAGTTAAACATGCTTTGCTGCTGCGGCTCTTGGTTGGTGAGATCTTTGCTGTGTGTTGGGCAAAAGCACAGCCCCAATGTGACACAGGGTGTGTGTGTGTGTGTGTGTGTGTGTGTGTGTGTGTGTGTGAGAGAGAGAGAGAGAGAGAGAGAGAGAGAGAGAGAGAGAGAGAGAGAGAGAGATTGTAACATGAGACATTGAGACAGGTTGGTGGCATGTTCAAGGGTACGTGATGTGGAGAAACTATAGCTAGCACTGATGGAAATTGAATATTTTAGAAAAGTCCCTTCTTACACCCTTTTCACATTACTGAGCAGAACTGTAATGCACTGGCCTGGGTGCACATCCACCATAGTCGCTGTATGCTGGAAAGAAAGGTCCATGAGAAAATAAAAAAACTGAAATAACCATGCCAGTTCAGCAGAGTACGGTTCGGGGTCGATTAGGGTCTGCACGGTAATGTGAATCATCGGCATCGACGTGTGAAATAGTGTGAAAAGGCTATGAGTGTTTTTTAAACAACAGGAACTGAAGGTTTTTCATAGAGCTTCTCTCTCTCTATGTTTGGTTTGTACCGAGGGCGGAGAGAGAACATTGTTTTTTAACTCCAATGCACCATTTTGTTTGACTCTCCTCATGACCTTCTCCCCACTCGCTTGAGAGTCGGCAAGTTATGTCTCCCACCAACAAACAAGACAAAAACAGAGCTGAACGGAGGGAGCGCTGTGTGACGTCGTCAGTCGCTCTCCAAAGCACTGCCAGCTCTTTTCATCTCACCAATAAACATTGAAAGAAAGAAAGAAAGCCACTTTGCCTTAAGGTGGATCTGAATATGGGTTGGATGGTGTTGTGAGTGTGCAGTCAGTGTGCTCTCAGAGCTCCCCCCTGTGGTAGGTCGGCAGAATAGCAGCCTGTTCCCAAGTTACCTATTGGCACATTGGATAAATTATTGTTATTATTATTATTATTATTATTTATTTATTTTTGTGGGGGGGGGATTTATTTGTTGAGAAAGGACAGTGAAGGGGAGAAAGGAAAAGTAGGAGAGATTGCGAGTCAGAAGGTCTGAGTGGCGCAGTGGTCTAAGGCACTGCATCACAGTGCTAGCTGTGCCACTAGAGATCCTGGTTTGAATCCAGGCTCTGTCGCAGCCGGCAGCGACTGGGAGACTCATGGGCGGCGCACAATTGGCCCAGCATCGTCCAGGGTAGGGGAGGGAATGGCCGGCAGGGATGTAGCTCAGTTGATAGAGCATGGCGTTTGCAACGCCAGGGTTGTGGGTTTGATTCCCACGGGGGGCCAGTATGAAAAAATATATATATATGTATTAACTAACTGTAAGTCGCTCTGGATAAGAGCGTCTGCTAAATGACGTAAATGTAAATGTAAGGTCAGTGGACCGGATTTGAACCCATTCCAACTCTGTCTTTATTATTATTATTATTTTATTTTACCTTTATTTAACTAGGCAAGTCAGTTAAGAACAAATTCTTATTTACAATGACGGCCTACACCGGCCAAACCCGGACGACGCTGGGCCAATTGGGCACCCTATGGGACTCCCAATCACGGCCGGTTGTGATACAGCCTGGAATGGAACCAGGGGCTCTGTAGTGACGCCTCAAGCACTGAGATGCAGTGCCTTAGACCGCTGCGCCACTCGGGAACCCATTCAGTGCATTCGGAAAGTATTCAGACCCCTTGACTTTTTCACATTTTGTTACATTACAGCCTTATTCTAAAATTGATTGACAAAGCAAAAATAGGTTTTTAGATTTGTTTGCAAATATATAAAAATAAAAAACAGAAATATGACATTTACATAAGTACTCAGACCCTTTACTCAGTACTTTGTTGAAGCACCTTTGGCAGCGATTACAGCCTCAAGTCTTTTTGGGTATTACGCTACAAGCTTGGCACACCTGTATTTGGAGAGTATCTCCCATTCCTCTCTGCAGATCCTCTCAAGCTTTGTCAGGTTGAATGGGGAGTGTCGCTGCACAGCTATTTTCAGGTCTCTCCAGAGAGCTTGGTTTTTGCAGACCTTACACAGACAGGTTTGTGCCTTTCCAAATCATGTCCAATCAATTGAATTTACCACAGGTGGACTACAATCAAGTTGTAGAAACATCTCAAGGATGATCAATGGAAACAGGATGCACCTGAGCTCAATTTTGAGTGTCATAGCAAAGGGTCTGAATACTTATGTAAATAAGGTATTTCTGTTTTTTATTTTTATAAATTTGCAAAAATTTAAAAAAAACTCTTTATGCTTTGTTATTATGGGGTATTGTGAGTAGTCAATTTTAGAATAAGGCTGTAACGTAACAAAATGTGGGTCAGCAACTCTAACCGCTAGACCACACAGGTCACCGATAAGTTTGTCTGTAATTCACTTTCACTTCTTAATACAGTTTGTGGATTTGGTTTGTTTTAATTATAATTAGTGTTATTGATGGACTCTGCTCTCTATCACACCCCCTACTCTCCTCACTCTTCTCTTTTTCTCACCACACTCACTCTTTTCTTACTCCTCCTCTCCTCCTTCTCATTCTCACCTCCACACTTCCCTTATTCCTCTCCTTCCTCTCCTCCCCTCCTCACCCTCCTCCCCTCCCCTCTCCTTCCTCCTCTTCCTCTCTCTCTCCCCCAGGTCTCTGTCGGGGCGTATTGTGGGGGGCGTGTGGTGGTTCTTCACCCTCATTATCATCTCCTCCTATACGGCCAACCTGGCTGCCTTCCTCACAGTAGAGAGGATGGTGTCGCCCATAGAGAGTGCTGAGGACCTGGCTAAACAGACAGACATCGCCTACGGTACCCTAGACTCCGGCTCCACTAAAGAGTTCTTCAGGGTGAGTATAGTACTGGACTGGACACCAGCTGTGTCTGTTTTATCATATTATGGCCTTGTCCTAGAGATGTAGGATCTTAATTTGAGCTAGTTACCTACAGCAACAGGAAATGTGAATTATTATGTGGATTATAATTCATGGACATACAAATTTAAAATTAAAGTGTAAGGGAAAATCAAGTCTGTAAATTAAAAACTTCAGAAGCCTTTTAAAAACCTCAAATACAGTACAAGTTTTACATGTCCAGTTCTCCTGGAACAGGGTGATCAAATTAAGATCCTACATCTGTATTTCGTAGGCTTTTTGTGTATGTAGGAATATAAAGTTAAAAGGTGAGTAGTACTGAATGGATCAGCTCACACACACACACACACACACACACAACACCATGTGTAGTACACAATACTGATCAGTTCACCCAAGCATACTCATTCACTGGGGGAGGAGTGTGTGCTTTTACTGTAACAGTTTTCAGACAATACTTACTCCACCAGTAACTCTCTACAGTACACTAACTAACCCCCATGTCCTCCTCTCTATTTTGCTATGCTCTCTCTATGCTCTCTCTCCACACTCCTCCACCTCTACTCTTCCTCCACCCCTCCCCCGATCTGACGCAAAACAACCACAGAGGTCAAAGATCGCGGTCTACGAGAAGATGTGGGGCTACATGAAGTCAGCCGAACCGACTGTGTTTACCAAGAACACACAGGAGGGGGTTGTACGTGTGCGGAAGAGCAAAGGGAAGTACGCTTTCCTGTTGGAGTCAACCATGAACGAGTACACAGAACAGCGGAAACCCTGCGACACCATGAAGGTCGGCGGCAACCTGGACTCCAAAGGATATGGAGTGGCCACCCCCAAAGGTTCACTGTTAAGGTGGGTGGAGTAGTATAACAATATGTCCAAGCTGTGCGTGTTGTTATGTTATTCCACCTTCCCTGGCGTGCTGCCTGATCATGTAAAATAACGCTCATTTAACGCTCATGTAACGCTCATGTAACACTTATTTTATTTTTTATTTTGTTTGCGTTTGGTTTGAATGCTTTTTTCATGCATAGTGATTGTGAAGGTGAAGGTAGTGGCTTTTACATTTGTGTTTGGTCTGCATGCGGTCATGGCAACAGTTGTTTTTGTTGCAGCTCTACTTCTTCGTTGTCAGGTGATGTTTGTGCTGCTTTATGTTGGTGTGCCAGTGGGAGTTGAAACAGCATGTTGAAACTATGCATAAATGCCCTAGATAAGTCTAAATATGACTCTAATATATTACTATGACCAATGTTGCACAATTCTGGCAACTTTCCCAAAATTCCTGGATTTCCTGCTTATTCCCTCCTGAATCCGGGAATATTCCGAACTGGGATTTAGGGAACACCTGGGAATTTTGGGAAGGTTAACGGAATGTTGCAACCCTAACTGTACTAAATAGGGAATAGAGTGCTATTTGGGATGTAGACATAGTTAATGTCATATGAGATGGTGGGATATAAGTGATGTGAATGCGAGCCATGTCAATGCTCAGTCCTGTCTGACTTGGCTAGACTGGAGCTGCTTTATACACACAGTGGAATTTACAGACTTGCCTAAAAATAAAGAATTCCCAGTCACTGCTGGGAGTTACAGTTTCACTTCGCCAAAACGAGTGTGTGTGTGTGTGTGTGTTCCTACGTGTACTAGGCACAATTTCATTAATCCATTGCCAAAGGACTGATAAAAAATTTTTGGGAGGGAAAATACACTGCAAATTATAAAAGCAAACAAACACCCCTTAGCAAGTTATCTCAGTCGATACTATAATGCTCAGACTATCAATTACTGAATACTGCTTCCGGTTTACCATATATCCTTTAATAAATGGAAAATGAAACATATAGCCATGATCACATGTAAACTGTAGAGAGGAGAACTTCAGTGCATAATGTAAACTATAGATCTATGTTGTTGACCACCTGACCCTTGATAGAACCTACAGAGCATTCTGTCTCTCTCAATCAATCAATCAATCAAGTTTATTTTATAAAGCCCTTTTTACATCAGCAGTTGCCACAAAGTGCTTTACAGACAAAGGTTGATAAAAGGTCAAAAACACAGTTCTGATAAATGTAACAGTTGCATAATGGAGTGGGATACTCAATACTTTTTGACTGGCATGTGTTTGAGTGGTCATAACAGACGTTTGCGCAATTGTACAATCAAAGGGAAATTTGCTTTGTACAAGCAAGAGTTGGAATGTGCATTGCTTTTCTTTTTAAATAAATTGATCCAGCAACAATTATGTGACAAGTGAATTAACACCCACAAAAACAGGAACATAATGGCTGGAAAGTGGGGAATCCTGAGGTGGGCTGGAAATGCGCATTGCTAGACACACAGACGCAAGCACGCACGCACACACACTATTTCCACTGAACTCATCTGAATCCAACACCAATCCTTCCCCATCTGTAAATTCCACTGACAATGCTTCTCTAGAAGGCAACAACATGGGTTTGCAATGCAAGCAACAACTGGTGCAGGGTTTACCCACTGTTTTCAGCAAGAGGAGTCACTGACAGATCATGGTAGTTCCCGATGGAGGCCATTTTTTTTCAGTATTATTATCGGTTGCTTTCCCCTGCTCAGACGTTGCATGCATCAACCAATGGTTGCGTGCCATTTCATCGACTGTGTCATTACTGACAAATTGCTATAACATATGATGTGGTTAGCTGATACGTAAAATACCTATCCAGGCATTGTAAGATCTGGCAGGCGTCAGCAATGCCTGGGCAAAGGAACGCGCCCATCATCTTCTGTCAGTCACTTCTCCTGGTCACCATGGAAACCCACCAATCAGCATGCAGAGCAGCTATATTGTCAGACAAGGCTGCAATTTCACACGGCATTAACCCTAAAGTGACTTTAAAAGGGTTAGTTTAATTATATTTTTATACTTCTCTTCTCATCAGCTTTTACTGAAATATTTATTTTACTAATGTTTCTATCAGTTATATTTCTGTCTCTCTCATTTATGGTGTGTACTTGATGTTACTGCAATGTACAGTCTTGGTCAAAAGTTTTGAGAATGACACAAGTATTGGTCTTCACAAAGTTTGCTGCTTCAGTGTTTTTAGATATTTTTGTCAGATGTTACTATGGTATGCAAAGTGTCAATATTTGCAGTGCTGACCCTTCTTTTTCAAGACCTCTGCAATCTGCCCTGGCATGCTGTCAATTAACTTCTGGGCCACATCCTGACTGATGGCAGCCCATTCTTGCATAATCAATGCTTGGAGTTTGTCAGAATTTGTGGGGTTTTGTTTGTCCACCCGCCTCTTGAGGATTGACCACAAGTTCTCAATGGGATTAAGGTCTGGGGAGTTTCCTGGCCATGGACCCAAGATTTCGATGTTTTGTTCCCAGAGCCACTTAGTTATCACTTTTGCCTTATGGCAAGGTGCTCCATCATGCTGGAAAAGGCATTGTTCGTCACCAAACTGTTCTTGGATGGTTGGGAGAAGTTGCTCTCGGAGGATGTGTTGGTACCATTCTTTATTCATGGCTGTGTGCTTAGGAAAAATTGTGAGTGAGCCCACTCCCTTGGCTGAGAAGCAACCCCACACATGAATGGTCTCAGGATGCTTTACTGTTGGCATGACACAGGACTGATGGTAGCGCTCACCTTGTCTTCTCCAGACAAGCTTTTTTCTGGATGCCCCAAACAATCAGAAAGGGGATTCATCAGAGAAAATGACTTTACCCCAGTCCTCAGCAGTCCAATCCCTGTACCTTTTGCAGAATATCAGTCTGTCCCTGATGTTTTTCCTGGAGAGAAGTGGCTTCCTCGCTGCCCTTCTTGACACCAGGCCATCCTCCAAAAGTCTTCGCCTCTCTGTGCGTGCAGATGCACTCACACCTGCCTGCTGCCATTCCTGAGCAAGCTATACACTGGTGGTGCCCCGATCCCGCAGCTAAATCAACTTTAGGAGACGGTCCTGGCGCTTGCTGGACTTTCTTGGGCGCCCTGAAGCATTCTTCACAACAATTGAACCTCTCTCCTTGTAGTTCTTGATGATCCGATAAATGGTTGATTTAGGTGCAATCTTACTAGCAGCAATATCCTTGCCTGTGAAGCCCTTTTTGTGCAAAGCAATGATGACGGCAAGTGTTTCCTTGCAGGAAACCATGGTTAACAGAGGAAGAACAATGATTTCAAGCACCACCCTCCTTTTAAAGCTTCCAGTCTGTTATTCTAACTCAATCAGCATGACAGAGTTATCTCCAGCCTTGTCCTCATCAACACTCTCACCTGTGTTAATGAGAGAATCACTGACATCACTGTCTGCATCACTGTCTGCTGGTCCTTTTGTGGCAGGGCTGAAATGCAGTGGAAATGTTTTTGGGGGATTAAGTTCATTTTCATGGCAAAGAGGGACTTTGCAATTAATTGCAATTCATCTGATCACTCTTCATAACATTCTGGAGTATATGCAAATTGCCATCATAAAAACTGAGGCAGCAGACTTTGCGAAAATTAATATTTGTGTAATTCTCAAAACTTTTGACCACGACTGTAGAGTTAAAAGGCACTGAATGCACGTGGACAAATCTCTCTTGATGCAAGTTTTACTCCCCTGAATCAAAATATACAGTATATATAACATGACGTTACTATACAATCATTTCCCTATGGGCCCTGGTCAATATATGCACTATATAGAGAACAGGGTGCCATTTTGGACGAACAATATGTGTAATGGAGTCTAACCATCAATCAAGTTGTGTAAAGAAATACAAAATACATTCTGGTCAGTGGCCACAGGGATAAAACCAAGGGGAAAAATGTAGATTTAAGTGTAATTTACTGTAATTTAGTTTCCTTGGATAAAACTCTGAAGTGAACCAAGTCCCAACGAGAGGATTGTCCGTTCTGTGTATGAGGGTCCAATCTGTGGGGCAAGTACAAATTTCCACTGAAGTCTAAATTTAACTTAGTTTCCCATTGGCATCAATGCATGACTAATTGAAAATGTTTGACTTAAGTGGAAGTTAGGCTTTGTCCCCTGTGTATGGATTGAGGGTGGGAGAGTGAGGGAGGGTTTATTGTTACAGATAGAACATTAACACACCCCTATTTCCACCCTTGTGCCCCCTTTACAATCCCCCCCTTCCCCCTCCTATCCCTAATTGGATGCTATTGACTCACCTTCACTCACCCAAATATGTTTTATCGTTTTCAAGAAGCGCAGTTAACCTGGCAGTGTTAAAACTGAATGAACAAGGCCTGTTGGACAAATTGAAAAACAAGTGGTGGTACGACAAGGGAGAGTGTGGCAGCGGCGGAGGTGGCGAGAAGGTTAGCCACCCGTGTGTCAGCCCCATGCCGATTGGGTAAAACTGTTGCCGTGGTAATGGGGGCATCTGCCGGGGTGACACCCATCCAGCCAATAGTTGAGGCTTCACAGTAACGGCCTTCGATTGGTTGTTGTGAGATAGGCCCCGGCAGTATGTGCCCGTTCCAGAAAGCGATGCAGTGGGGGCCCCATGTATATGTCTGTAGCGCTCAGCCCCTCAGGCGCCCCCTCCTCTACCACGAGCATAGAGACATGTAAACCAATGGGGCCCCTGTCTCCGTCACTTCCAGCTGTTAAGTGCTCTGTATGGGCTCTTTAGGTTTCTGACTGAATAACATAAAATAACATGTCCTATGATGTTATTTATGTTATTTCCCCCTCCCCCCTGACCCTTCCCCGACCCCTCGACCTCACACGTGCGGTTTCGAAGAACTCCGGTAAACCTAGCCGTGTTGAAACTGAGTGAATCAGGCATCTTAGACAAGCTGAAAAACAAATGGTGGTACGATAAGGGCGAGTGTGGACCCACGGCCTCAGGAAGTAAGGTCAGTCTCCTGCAAGTCCTGGGACCACACCTCCTCACTGACTGTTCTGATGTCCCACTGATGAACCCATCGCAGACAGACAGACAGACAGACAGACAGACAGACAGACAGATAGGAAGACAGGCAGGCCGACAGAGAGATTGGTAGGCATGCAGGCAGATAGGGAGACAGGAGAGCAGGCAGGCAGGCTGACACACACACACAAACATAGGACAGAGAGACTGAAGGCGTAGCCTGAGGGATACAACACATCAAACTAGAAGGCATGCTCACAATTCAGTGGTAGAAACAGCACAGCAATGTATGAAATGATGAGACCTGCAGGATCACATTCATATGGTTGTTACCTGTATCTGTGCCACACTTAGTAGGGCACTTAGCAATGAATGTATTCAAGTTGTGCAGTTGTGATGTCCCGGCAGATTATTAGTATCATATAATTAGAATGAGTAGAACAGGCTTGAAACCTATTATTTTTCAATGTTAGTATGCCAGTCATTCTAGCCCACTCTAGATTGGATATAGCAAGTTTATCAGTTGGGCACTACTCAAGCATGTAATGAGAACTCCTGCCTCAGCAAAGCAGCATGTAAACGCCTTAGCAGCAAAACAACTTTTCAATCAAGTCCTTGTCAAGTGTACAGTATTTCCTTGTCAAGTATAATTAAAAAGTATTTATCCAGTTTTGTTTGAATGTGCTCACTCACACACTCCCATCAGCAGTAGATCAGATGCATGACAAGGCAAGGCAGTGTTTAGTGAAGTCTCTAACCTGAACAGATTCCTTTTGAAAAGAAAGCCTCCTACTTTAGGAGCAGGTAACTAACCTGCTCCCAAAGAGGAGATAAGAAATGTGAGAGAGCTGCTCTCGTGTGTCTTAAAGCACAGCGTCTAATTACAAAATGACAATAAGCAGAGATAACAGAGGGCTAGGGAGCTACTTGAGAGTTTAGACTGAGGAAAAAACAGCCTGTTGACAATTGTTGACAGCTAGCAAACTAGAATAATTGTGTTCCTCTTTAATTGCTGTAAAAACATCATAGTCACGCTTTAGATTGGTTGGCATGGTAACTTCATGATGATAACGGCTAAAGCGCTAGCCACAGAGCTCAGAGCTAGAGAAGGTCTGAACTGGAAAGTGTGTTTGTGTGTGTTTTTGTGTGTGTGTGTGTGACACACACACACACACACAAACACACTTTCCAGTTCAGACCTTCTAGCTGTCAACAATTGTCAACAGGCAGTTTTTTCCTCAGTCTAAACTCTCAGGTAGCTCCCTAGCCCTCTGTTATCTGTGTTTGTGTGTGTGTGTAACAAAGTGTGTGTGTGTGTGTGTTAGATTTGTTAACTTTGTATTTGTGTACTTGTGTTGTAATGTGTAATATAATTGCCTGGTATTTTATGTATGAGTATGTATGTGAGTCTGTGTTTGCGTTTATGTGTTCTCAGCCCCCCACCACTGTCACACCGCTGACATCCTGTCTGCCCTGTGTCTCTCCTCCAACCCCCCAGGACAAGTCGTCCCAGGCCCTGTCGTTGAGCAACGTGGCGGGGGTCTTCTATATCCTTGTGGGGGGCCTGGGCCTGGCCATGCTGGTGGCCCTCATTGAATTCTGCTACAAGTCCCGGAACGAGGCCAAGCGAATGAAGGTGGAGGCACCGATGTCTGAACACCACCACCCAAACCACCACCACCACCTCCCCCACCACCTAACCCCTAGCAGCCCCCGGCCCAGCTGCTCCAGCCCCAGAACAAGCCCTCACCCCAGTCACAGTCCTGGCTATAGTCCCGGCCACACCCCCAGCCCTTCCCCAAGCACCCACAACTTAGCCACGTATAGTGAGGTTTTCGACGGGTATGGGAGCGATGATGGGAGCGATGGGGATGTTATGATATAATGCCAGTATAGGAAAAGCCTCCTCCATCCCCCACCCACCCCTCTAGGCCCCCCTCCTGTGGTACTGTAAGTTGAACCTCCCTTATTGGCCGCTAGCTAGCTTGCCGTGCTGCTGATTAACTGTGCAACCGGTGGCAATGCTTCCTTTACTTCCTCTGCCTTGTGATTCGCTCGTTTGTGTTCATGTGACGTACTCGTCTGTCTCTTTTCTTCCCGGCGGGGGCTTTAAGATGGCCGCCGTTTCTATTGTCTGTTTGGCTTGTTTGGCTGCAGACAATGTCCCATGCTGTTGACTGTGACTAGGGTTGCACATTTCTGGAAACGTTCCTAAAATTCCCACGTTTTACAGAAATCCCGGTTGCAGGAATCCCTCCCTGCTTATTCCCCACTGATTCTGGGAATCTTCCAACTGGGAAGATATTATTCCCATGTTTTCCAGAAATCCTAGTTGGATTCCCTCCCTACTTATTCACTCTGGGAATACACCAATAAGGATTTCTGGGAATTTGGGGAAAGTTTCCCAGATTTCCCAGAAATTCTCAGGTTTTCTCGAAATCCCCTCTCTGCTTATTTCCTTCTTATTCTGGGAATCCTCCAACCTGGATTGTTTGGGAAAGTTTCTGGAATTTCACAACCCTAACTATGACACACACAGGCACCTGCTAGCATCGCACATGGCCATGGTGCCCTGTCTAAACCAGGGGCATCAGTTGGGTATGGCAAGGTATGGCAGACTAAAATCATTCCAATCCTGATTAAAATGCAATGGCTGTTTAACGTAATGGAGGACTGGCTTTAGGACCATGGGGAGCATTGCTCGGAGAGCAGCTGCCAACCTGTGCCCTTTTCTCTTACTTTTAGTAAGCAGAGGGCAGAGACAGTGCCAGCTTGCTTTGCCAGTCAGCCGTTTAGGCAGTGCGCCGAATTGCTTTGAATTTGATGTCGGTATTTGAACTCGGCCTTGTAAACCTTATTTTAATCTGATAGCCAGGGATTAATTGAATTGGGAACTTGGAGGTGGGGAAGCCTTCCTTTGTGTTGACCATTCAAAACCAAAAGCTATTTTATTGTTATTAAAATATAGGCTGTGATAGCTGTCGGCCTAATTTATATTTACGTTCATTTGCCCAGTAGGCTAGTGCAATTTAGGTTTCATGTATTGGTATGAACATAAACACAACTGAACAACTTTCTATTTAGAGCATTTCCCCAAAATACATGTCCTGTTTTTGGCTTCAAAGAAAATAACAATTGTAGGCTATAACAAATGTACATTGTCATGCAGTGACAGAATTATAATTGACATAACTATTTTTACTTCTTGCTGTAGGCCTACATCATCATCATCCTCTGCCTGCATCCCTACCTGTAGCCTACCTGCATCCCTACCTGTAGCCTACCTGTAGCCTACCTGCATCCCTACCTGTAGCCTACCTGCATCCCTACCTGTAGCCTACCTGCATCCCTACCTGTAGCGTACCTGCATCCCTACCTGTAGCCTACCTGCATCCCTACCTGTAGCCTACCTGTAGCCTACCTGTCTCTGGTATAAAGCATTTCCACCTCTCACTCTATCAGTCTTGCTTGTCCATCTTCCTCAATTAAATTCTTACAGATCAATCTTTCTGGCAAAATGTCATTAAATATTGTTAAGTTATTTAGCTATGGTGTGGATGTAGGGCTGTTTTTGAAATACAATAATCACCTAGACAGTGCAACTACTGCGTGGGCAACACAATAATATCAGAGACAAGCTGGTCCGGGGAATGATGTGCAGTCAATATTCTCAGAGCTGCCTTGTTGATACAAAATGTTTCAATATTCTCAGAGCCACCTTGTTGATACAAAATGTTTCAATATTGTCAGAGCCACCTTGTTCGTTGATACAATGTTTAAATATTGTCAGAGCCACCTTGTTGATGTTGGTGGGAAGCGCAGGAGACAATGATACTGTCAAGGGTGGCTTCATAGCCTATAGCAGGCAATCTTTTTCATGTGGAGTGCCAATTTACAATTAATCCTACCATTTTTAAAGATCTGATTACCAGTTATGATTTTCATATACAGATTGTAGGCCACATAACTGTGGCCCCACATTTATTTACTGCCCACAAATTAAACAAATGATATAGCTGGCTACTAGACAGATGCTGTCCACCCCCCTTTGCTGAACTGACACCACTGATCTAAAGCAGACGATATAAGAAAGGAGAACCACAGGTTTTAATGAGAAAACAGCCCCAAGTACACATAAAGTTAGATAAAGCAATATAACACCATACATTATTGGGGCGTTAAAGACTAAAGTAAGTGGAAACTAACTGCCCCTCTAAGAGCTATATTGACTTGAGCTCCTATCTCTAAGATATTTCCCTCGGGTCCAGCGATATTAGACTTGCAGATCTACAGTCCCAGCACAGTATGTGTCTGACGTGGTTATGTGTCTCCTGTCGGTGCTATAGGCCACCTCTCTCAGCTCTCTCTTCATTTCCTTTACTGTTGCTTGGTCAGCTGCCCTGTCGTCCCTCGCCCACACAGAAATCATCCAATGTCTAATAACCATAGTAGTCAATGGTAGTCTTGTATCAAATGTGCACATAAAGTGGTGTTATAAGATATTATTATTGAATGGCCATGATGGATGCCCTGTGATTCTATGGTGTGACGTTAGATGTAGTTACTGTACTATATTCATCACCAACATTATCCATCTTCATGATGCTTCCTGATCTTACAATTGTTAGTGTAATTTTGTCAGAGTATACCTAGATGAGCTGACATGTTTTTCTCTGTCCCTCTCTTCCCGTTTCTTTCTCTCTCACTATTCACTCCCTCTCTCTCTCTCTCTCTCTCTCTCTCTCTCTCTTTCTCTCTCTCTCTCTCTCTCTCTCTCTCTCTCTCTCTCTCTCTCTCTCTCTCTCTCTCTCTCTCTCTCTCTCTCTCTCTCTCTCTCTCTCTCTCTCTCTCTCGCTTTCTCTCTCTCTCTCTCCCTCTCTCTCTTTCTCTCTCTCTCTCTCTCTCTCTCTCTCTCTCTCTCTCTCTCTCTGTCTCTCTCTGTCCCCCCCTCTATTTTTCTTATATTCATCTCTTCTCTTTCTCACTACCCCCCGCCCCCCCTCTCTCTGTCTCTATCCCCCCTTTCTCTTTCTGCCCCCCCCCCCCCATTCCAATTCCCAGCTGACCTTCACGGAGGCCATGAGGAACAAGGCACGCCTGTCGATCACAGGCAGTGTGGGGGAGAATGGGCGCGTCCTGACGCCCGACTGTCCCAAAGCGGTCCACTCGGGCCCCTCACTCCGCCAGAGCTCCGGCCTGGCCTTGGTCTCCTCTGAGCTCCCGTGAAAACCAAAAACCTTCCAAGTGCCTTAAAAACGACAAACCCACAACCACCATATACCACAAAGACACAGGACAAACACCACCCTAACCGGACACCACCACCAGTGTGTGGGCAGACAGGGACTAACTAACATTGTGGAAGTTTTTTAATGTAGCAGAGATTGGACTTTGCAATTTGAGGATGTAGTGAATCGGTGGCCATTTTGGAAGGAGTTCAGTGGAAAAGTACAATCTGGATTTTCACTGTGTGGCCAAGTGAGGGCTAATTTTAATCAAGCTGCCATTTTCAGGTGCAGAGGTGGAGATTGCATCTGAGATGTCCCTCTCAAGACCCTGTGCCAACTTACCATACCTCCCACTTGTGAAGAAAGTGCAGGAGGAATTGAGAGTGATGTGAAAATGAAAAATAAAGACCAGAAAACGGTCAACTTGAAACGTGTAACTGTGGATCCGTGGGTTGCTGACTGAATTGGCAAACTGAATCACAATCAAGATTGTTTTCCAAAAGTGGACAATTGTTACCAGACGAGAGCAGTGTTCAAAAGACAACTGTCAGACAACAATCTCACTGAATATCAATAACTGACATCATGTGGGGGAGTGTCTCCCATTGTCACCATGGAGATAAAAACTGTAATTATTAATAAACTACAATAATTATATTAATAATAAATATATGATAAATAAACTGTGAAGATTTAGTAAATATGTATATTCTGTGAAGACAAAGCTAAAGAAAAAAGATTTGCTGTACATAGAGGAGACTGTATAACATGCTTGCTTTTTAAGCAGATGTAAATAGCTGATTTAGTAGTGGACAGAGGACAGTTCTCTTTTTGTAACCATCTTTAAATAAATAATTCATTGCAATAATGAACAAGATGACGTTGAAAAAGGAGAGACATCGAGACAGTGTTTTATTCCTTCAACGTTCAGTACTGAGTTCAGAGCGCAATGTTCCATGGGCATGGTATCAACTCTGCCCATCTAGATTCCTGTTCTCTACATATTAATATATTCAGCGATGAATGTTAACTAGTTCCATCCTCATCCTCTAGCACCACCCCCATCATCTTGCCCCACCCCATCCTCTAGCCACACCCCTCACTGTGCAGTCATAGACCAGAAAGGGGCTGATGGACCGGATTTGATGTTTAAACGCTTTACTCGCGTTTCCACTAGAAAGCAAACCATTTTTGGGGGGTGGTTTGATCAATTTTTTGTAACGATCAATTACATTTAAACAAATCTGTCTGTCTCCTGATTTTTTAATGTTTTTTCAATGTTCGCGGCTGTTGAACGTCTGTTGTCTGGGTAGATATTGTAGATTATTGTGTATGGAGAGTATAAAACTTTTTTTTTTATGTGAAATGAGAAACGCAGATTTTTTTCTCATTGCTACATTATTTTAAGAGTCAAAGCTTATCTATACAGTATTTATTGAGTAAAAAATAATAATAAGAAGAAGAAGACGAAGAAGAAGAAGAAGAAGAAGAAGAAGAAGAAGAAGAAGAAGAAGAAGAAGAAGAAGAAGAAGAAGAAGAAAAAGAAAAAGAAAAAGAAAAAGAAAAAGAAAAAGAAAAAGAAAAAGAAAAAGAAGAAGAAGAAGAAGAAGAAGAAGAAGAAGAAGAAGAAGAATGTTTGTATTATTGAGCCATGGTCAAAGCTTTGGCCCTCTTGGTCCCGAACACTGTGGATCCTCAGTAGCAGGCTGGACACTGTAGCAGAATCTATGGTCTCCTTCCTCTCATTGAAGTTATCAGTGCAGTGGAGGTATCAACTCATGGCTGATGGAAGGACAATCTCTTGGCCCGTGGGCAGCAATAGGACACTGACTTTCACTGTGTCATCCTTTTGTCTCTTTCATTTTCAACTTTTTTGCCCCAAAACCTGCTTCTGCTATTGTTGTTGTCGGACAAATATGTGCAATGTTATCAATTGCTGCCCCTGTCTTTTGCCCTTATACATGTTCACACACATGTACACCACGCATACATGCCAGAGAAGGCTGGTGGGAGAAGCTATAGGAGGACGGGCTCATTGTAATGGCTGGAATGGAATCAATGGAACAGTATCAAACATGTCAAACATATGGAAATCACATGATTGACTCTGTTCCATTGATTCCATTCCGGTCATTACAATGAGCCAGTCCTCCTATAACTTCTCCCACCAGCCTCTTCTGGTACACACACACGCACACACACACTCCGGATGGACGTTGTTGCTTTGAGAGAATAAACCAGCTAAAATATTTCAGGCCATGCGTTTTGGTCCTGCCATATGTCTGTACAATTAAAATGGCATCCTATTTTGGTTTCAATTGTACATCTTTATTTTGATCTTTTTTTAGTAAAAAGGAAATCCAAAGGCTTTGTCACTTTGTCTTCATTGTGGACGGGGGTGAGAGGGTTCTGTGTTAATTAATGAACTTACTTGAGTGTGTTTGTGAGATAATTGTTTTGATATAACCCACTCACAGGCTGGGATTCAATCAATTGCGCATTGTCGACTGTTCAAATCAAATCAAATGTTATGCGCCGAATACAACAGGTGTAGACATTACCGTGAAATGCTTACTTACAGCCCTTAACCAACAATGCATTTTTTATTTTTATAAAATAGTAAAATAAAACAACAACAACAAAAAAGTGTTGAGAAAAAAAGAGCAGAAGTAAAATAAAATAACAGTAGGGAGGCTATATACAGTGGGGTACCGGTGCAGAGTCAATGTGCGGGGGCACCAGCTAGTTGAGGTAGTTGAGGTAATATGTACATGTGGGTAGAGTTAAAGTGACTATGCATAAATAATTAACAGAGTAGCAGCAGCGTAAAAAGATGGGGTGGGGGTGGGGGAGCAGTGCAAGTAGTCCGGGTAGCCATGATTAGCTGTTCAGGAGTCTTATGGCTTGGGGGTAGAAGCTGTTGAGAAGCCTTTTGGACCTAGACTTGGCGCTCCGGTACCGCTTGCCATGCGGTAGCAGAGAGAACAGTCTATGTCTAGGGTGGCTGGAGTCTTTGACAATTTTGAGGGCCTTCCTCTGACACCGGCTGGTATAGAGGTCCTGGATGGCAGGAAGTTTGGCCCCAGTGATGTACTGGGCCGTACGCACTACCCTCTGTAGTGCCTTGCGGTCGGAGGCCGAGCAGTTGCCATACCAGGCGGTGATGCAACCAGTCAGGATGCTCTCGATGGTGCAGCTGTAGAACTTTTTGAGGATCTGAGAACCCATGCCAAATCTTTTCAGTCTCCTGAGGGGTAATAGGCTTTGTCGTGCCCTCTTCACGACTGTCTTGGTGTGTTTGGGCCATGATAGTTCATTGGTGATGTGGACACCAAGGAAATTGAAGCTCTCAACCTGTTCCACTATAGCCCCGTCGATGAGAATGGGGGCGTGCTCAGTCCTCTTTTTTTTCCTGTAGTCCACAATCATCTCCTTTGTCTTGGTCACGTTGAGGGAGAGGTTGTTATCCTGGCACCACACGGCCAGGTCTCTGACCTCCTCCCTATAGGCTGTTTCATCGTTGTCGGTGATCAGGCCTACCGCTCTTGTGTCTTTGGCAAACTTAATGATGGTGTTGGAGTCGTGCCTGGCCATGCAGTCATGGGTGAACAGGGAGTACAGGAGGGGACTGAGCACACACCCCTGAGGGGCCCCCGTGTTGAGGATCAGCGTGGCAGATGTGTTGTTACCTACCCTTACCACCTGGGGGCGGCCCGTCAGGAAGTCCAGGATCCAGTTGCAGAGGGAGGTGTTTAGTCCCAGGATCCTTAGCTTAGTGATGAGCTTTGAGGGCACTATGGTGTTGAACGCTGAGCTGTAGTCAATGAATAGCATTCTCACGTAGGTGTTCCTCTTGTCCAGGTGGGAAAGGGCAGTGTGGAGTGCAATAGAGATTGCATCAACTGTGGATATGTTGGGGCGGTATGCAAATTGGAGTGGGTCTAGGGTTTCTGGGATAATGGTGTTGATGTGAGCCATGACCAGCCTTTCAAAGCACTTCATGGCTACAGACGTCAGTGCTACGGGTCGGTAGTCATTTAGGCAGGTTATCTTAGTGTCCTTGGGCATGGGGACTATGGTGGTCTGCTTGAAACATGTTGGTATTACAGACTCAGTCAGGGACATGTTGAAAATGTCAGTGAAGACACTTGCCAGTTGGTCAGCACATGCTCGGAGTACACATCCTGGTAATCCGTCTGGCCCTGCGGCCTTGTGAATGTTGGCCTGCTTAAAAGTTTTACTCACATCGGCTACGGAGAGCGTGATCACATAGTCATCTGGAAAAGCTGGTGCTCTCATGCATGCTTCAGTGTTGCTTGCCTCGAAGCGAGCATAGAAGTGGTTTAGCTCGTCTGGTAGGCTTGTGTCACTGGGCAGCTCGCGGCTGTGCTTCCCTTTGTAATCTGTAATAGTTTTCAAGCCCTGCCACATCCGACGAGCGTCAGAGCCGGTGTAGTACGATTCAATCTTAGTCCTGTATTGACTCTTTGCCTGTTTGATGGTTCGTCGGAGGGCATAGCTGGACTGTTGGGGAGAGTATTATATTTAAAAGGCTTATATCTGCATCATGAATTACGTTTTTAAAATAAGAATGCAATATGTTCCATTTACTTTAACTGTTATTTGTGTTCAACTGGTAATAAGATGCACCCAGTCTAATGTAAAGGCTATATGTAATTTCTAACCAAGGTTTAATTCTCACGCTCATGTCATGCTTACGTGAGCATTATAAGGCCCGATTCAATCAGATCGGCTTTAGCCGACATCCGCATAGCTGATGTTTTGACTGTGTCGGAGGAGGAACTGCATTAGAGCTGTCAAATCCACAAGCAGCTCCCGGCATTATACCCAAAGCAGACATTGCCATTGGCATTAAGATAAACCCCATGCAGCCTTGATTACAAGTTTAAACATTGGAATGTAAGTTGTAATCTATACCTCTATTAGGATGATAGAAATACACATTATTTTGTTGAATAATCTTCAATTTGAGCGTCATTTCGATATATCCTTCACTTTCTCGTTCTGAACTTGCAACGCGAGTGGGACGGTGTGGCTTCGTGACAATGATCAAGAGCAGCTGCTCACCAATTTGACAGCTCCAATGCAGTTACACCTCTGACAATACCAAAACATAAGCTATGTAGGTGTCGGCTATCGCCGGTTAACGCTTGATCTGATTGAATCTAGGCCTTAGGCCCCATACACACTCAAGTTGTTCAACTGATGTAAAATGCATTTGGCTCATCAGTTATACAGTACCATAGCTAAATGACGTAAATGTAATGTAAATGTACCAGTCAAAAGTTTGGACACACCTACTCATTCAAGGGTTTTTCTTTATTTGTACTATTTTCTACATTGTAGAATAATAGTGAAGACATCAAAACTATGAAATAACACATATGGAATCATGTAGTAACCAAAAAAGTGTTAAACAAATCAAAATATATTTTTGATTTGAGATTCTTAAAAGTAGCCACCCTTTGCCTTGATGATAGCTTTGCACTCTTGGCATTCTCTCAACCAGCTTCATGAGGTAGTCACCCGGAATGCATTTCAATTAACAGGTGTGCCTTGTTAAAAGTTAATTTGTGGAATTTCTTTCCTTCTTAATGCGTTTGAGCCAGTCAGTTGTGTTGTATCAAGGTAGGGGTGGTATACAGAAGATAGCCCTATTTGGTAAATGACCAAATCCATATTATGGCAAGAAAAGTTCAAAAAAGCAAAGAGAAACGAAAGCCCATCATTACTTTAAGACATGAAGGTCAGTCAATCCGGAAAATTTCAATAACTTTGAAAGTTTCTTAAAGTGCAGTCGCAAAAACCATCAAGCGCTATGATGAAACTGGCTCTCATGAGGACCGCCACAGAAAAGGAAGACCCAGAGTTACCTCTGCTGCAGAGGATAAGTTCATTAGAGGTAACTGCACCTCAGATTGCAGCCCAAATAAATGCTTCACAGAGTTCAAGTAACAGATACATCTCAACATCAACTGTTCAGAGGAAACTGCGTAAATCAGGTCGTTCATGGTCTAATTGCTGCAAAGAAACCACTACTAAAGGACACCAATAAGAAGAAGAGATTTGCTTGGGCCAAGAAACACGAGCAATGGACATTGAATGGAAATCTGTCCTTTGGTCTGATGAGTCCAAATTTGAGATTTTTGGTTCCAACTGCTGTGTCTTTGTGAGACGCAGAATAGGTGAACGGATTATCTCCGCATGTGTGGTTCCCACCGTGAAGCATGGAGGAGGAGGTGTGATGGTGCTTTGCTGGTGACAGTGTCAGTGATTTATTTAGAATTCAAGGCACACTTAACCAGCATGGCTACCACAGCATTCCGCAGCGATACGCCATCCCACCTGGTTTGCGCTTAGTGGGACTATCATTTGTTTTTCAACATGACAATGACACAAAACACACCTTCAGGCTGTGTAAGGGCTATTTGACCAAGAAGGAGAGTGACGGAGATGACCTGGCCTCCACAATCACCCAACCTCAACCCAATTGAGATGGTTTGGGATGAGTTGGACCGCAGAGTAAAGGAAAAGCAGCCAACAAGTGTTCAGCATATGTGGGAACTCCTTCAAGACTTTTGGAAAAGCATTCCTCATGAAGCTGGTTGAGAGAATGCTAAGAGTGTGCAAAGCTGTCATCAAGTCAAAGGGTGGCTACTTTGAAGAATCTAAAATCTCAAATATATTTTGATTTGTTTAACACTTTTTGGGTTACTACATGATTCCATATGTGTTATTTCATAGTTTTGATGTCTTCACAATTATTCTACAATGTAGAAAATAGTACAAATAAAGCAAAACCCTTGAATGAGTAGGTGTGTCCAAACTTTTGACTGGTACTGTACAACTCATCACAAATATATCTGTTGTATCAGTTTTGTATCCAAAAAATATCAGTTGTATCACAACCATTGTGATAAATGAATTGTACAACCTGAGTGTGTACAGGGCCTTACATTTTATATCCTCCTAATGTAGCAGTGCCTCATCCTCAAAGAACAGCAGTATTCTATCGGGCACTATGACCTGAACACAAACATGACAGATGGTCCAAGAGACGGTGTTGAAACCATTAGGTGGATGGTGCAGTGACCGAACAGTGACTATAAATCCTCATCATTAACCTACGCAAAATGGCTACCCTTCATAGTGGCGTCAAATTATAGGTTGCGTTCCCCTGCTCAGACGTTGCATGCATCAACTAGTGGTTGCGTGACACATCATCGACTGTGTTATTGATTGACAGATTCCTAAAGCATATGATGTGGTTAGCTGATACGTAACATATCTATCCAGGCATTGTAAGATCTGGCCGGCGTCAACGACACCTGGGCAGAGGAACAAGCCCATGGACTTTGGGGCTGCACAAAATGCAAGTGTGCAGAGTGGCCATTTTGTGTAGCTAATTGAGTTATTGTGTTGCATACGGTATGAATTAGGCTTAACTAAAGCAGACCAACCCTGCTCATGTTCAGCCTTGACCTTCCCCTCCATATCACGGTCAAACCATGGTCATGCTCGCACTAAAACACTGTGTACAGCTCTACTATAGCTACTAGCGATGTAAACATGGACGCAGAGCAGGCTGCGGTGGTTGTAGGCAGCTGAAGAACAAGATGCGCGGAGCCAAGGGGACAGGACGTTTGCTGTAAGACAGACGTGACAACATACAGTACATGACCAAAAGTATGTGAACACCTGCTCGTCGAACATCTCATTCCAAAATCATGGGTTCTCTCTGAGAACCTGAGCCCTAGGACCATACGTCAGGACTACCGGGCATGATGACACCCTGCTGCCCCCAGTCCGCCTGGCCTTGCTGCTATTCCAGTTTCAACTGTTCTGCCTGCGGCTACGAAACCCCTACCTGTCCCAGACCTGCTGTTTTCAACTCTAAATGATCGGCTATGAAAAGCCAACTGAGAGACCTGAGCCCTAGGACCATACGTCGGGACTACCGGCCGTGGTGACTCCTTGCTATCCCCAGTCCGCCTGGCCTTGCTGCTATTCCAGTTTAAACTGTTCTGCCTGCGGTTATGGAACCCCTACCTGTCCCAGACCTGCTGTTTTAAACTCTAATGATCGGCTATGAAAAGCCAACTGAGATTTATTCCTGATTATTATTTGACCATGCTTGTCACTTATGAACATTTTTGAACATCTTGGCATGGTTCTGTTATAATCTCCACCCGGCACAGCCAGAAGAGGACTGGCCACCCCTCATAGCCTGGTTCCTCTCTAGGTTTCTTCCTAGGTTTTGCCTTTCTAGGGAGTTTTTCCTAGCCACCGTGCTTCTACACCTGCATTACTAGCTGTTTGGGGTTTTAGGCTGGGTTTCTGTACAGCACTTCGAGATATTAGCTGATGTAAGAAGGGCTATATAAAATAAAATTGATTGATTGATTAATATGGAGTTGGTCCCCCCTTTGCTGCTATAACAGCCTCCACTCTTCTGGGAAGGCTTTCCACTAGATGTTGGAACATTGTTGCGGGGATATTATTCCATTCAGTCACAAGAGCATTAGTGAGGTCGGCAATGATGTTGGGCGATTAGGCCTGGCTCGCAGTCGGCGCTCCAATTCATCCCAAAGGTGTTTGATGGGGTTGAGGTCAGGGCTCTGTGCAGGCCAGTCAAGTTCTTCCCCACCGATCTCGACAAACCATTTCTGTATGGACCTCGATTTGTGCATGGGGGCATTGTCATGCTGAAACAGGAAAGGGCCTTCCCCAAACTGTTGCCACAAAGTTGGAAGCACAGAATCGTCTAAAATGTCATTGTATGCTGTAGCATTAAGATTTCCCTTCAATGGAACTAAGAGGCCTAGTCCAAACCATGAAAAACAGCCCCAGACCATTACTCCTCCTCCACCAAGCTTTACAGTCGGCAATATGCATTCGGGCAGGTAGCGTTCCCCTGGCATCCACCAAACCCAGATTCGTCCGTTGGACTGCCAGATGGTGAAGCGTGATTCATCACTCCAGAGAACGCGTTTCCACTGCCCCAGAGTCCATTGGCGGTGAGATTTACACCACTCCAGCCAACGCTTGGCATTGCTCATGGTGATCTTAGGACTTGTGTCCTAAGCATGGTGATGCTCGGCCATGGAAACCCATTTCATGAAGCTCCTGAAGAACAGTTATTGTGCTGACGTTGCTTCCAGAGCCAGTTTGGAACTCGATAGTGAGTGCTGCAATCGAGGACAGATGATCTTTTCATGCTACGGGCTTCAGCACTCGGCGGTCCCGTTCTGTGAGCTTGTGTGGTCTACCACTTGGCGGCTGAGCTGTTGTTGCTCGTGGACATTTCCATTTCACAGTAACAGCACTTACAGTTGACCGGGGCAGCTCTAACAGGGCAGAAATTTGACGAACTGACTTGTTAGAAAGTTGGCATCCTATGACGGTGCCACGTTGAAAGTCACTGAGCTCTTCAGTAAGGCCATTCTACTGCCAATGTTTGTCTATGGAGATTGCATGGGGGTGTCCACATACTTTTGTATATATAGTGTATGTCAGAAAGGGGAGACAGAAGGGTTCTGACCTCCAGGGGAAAGCAACATAAGATCAGCCTGATCCAGCTGCCCGACCTTGGTCACATCCTCACTGAGAGTCAACACGAGTAGGGAGAAGGGAGGGATATACAGTAGGAGGGATGCTGTAGACAGACATTGATTTGGCAGGGATGAGTCCTTGGAGTATAAAAAGACTGTGACCCCAACCAGGTGTCTTATATCAACGTGTTGTGGCTAGGTAGATATTTGCTGAAATTCATAATTAGTTCATCCTCTTTGTGGACCCTATAGTAACGTCATAACTGTTCACACCTTTACCTGTGACATACAATTCTGGTGGTAAAACAAAGTTATGCCAAGTTGCTAGAGCAGGACTGCCCAACCCTGTTCCTGGAGAGCTACCATCCTGTAGATTTTTACTCCAACCTTAATCTAGCACACCTGATTCTAATAATTAGCAGGTTGATAAGATGAATCAGGTTAGTAACACCTGGGGTTGGAGCGAAAACCTACAGGAGGGTAGCTCTCCAGGAACAGGGTTGGGCAACCCTGTGCTAGAGCTATAAATTAATTAAATACAAAGTGAAAGAGAGAGACCCGGCTCTACGTATTTGCTGACCTGTGACCCATTGACACCGCCCCCGGTTAGAGGAGAGTAAGGCAGCACAACAGTTAACACACACAGGGAACTTTATTTACACACACTGAGGAAGATGAACTTGGAGACCCACAACATTGTTTCCATGTCATTTCAATGAAATAACGTTGAACCAACGTGGAATGGACGTTGACTTGACGTCTGTGCCCAGTGGGGATGCACATGGGGATGTACATGGTGATGGTTTTGTAATACAGAAATTAAGTGAATCATTAAAATACACATGTATAAAAAATAATAATACATTGGAAGCTGATTAGTATGCAGTTGCATCGAAAATGCGTTTTACAATTGGCATTGTTTGAATTTACTACTTTAATTATTGAACAGAACAAGTAATTAGATTACTACCGGCTGCCAGCAGCCTAAATGTCAGCATTGCGACTCCGTGTATAGCTTCGTGAAATGTTAGGCTTAACATGAGAAAATAATGACCAAATAGGCACCAATAAACATTATCCATTATCTAAAGCAAGGCTATAGGCTACATGCCCTGGCACCACAGAAAGCTTATCATCTATTCATTAGGCAGATGCATAGACAATTTAGACATGTCGCAATTTTGTCTCCATGGACAGCAATCGGTAGTCTATACTTAAAAAAATTTAGAATTAGGGGGTAGATCAGTTTTAATATTGCAGATAGATTGTGGCTTCTATCAATGTAATTATCTGCATAATTTCCAATCCCCCATATATCTTTGGTAAATATATATATTTTTTAAAATATATTTTCCTTCTTTATTATTTTCCCCTAACCCTACCACCCCTCCCTAATTGGAGTAAACTAATGGACAACAATATTTAGGCTTCTACTTCCAGCTTATACATTCTCTTCCCAACTATTTTGCAACCTGTATGGCACAGCTGTACATTTTTTGTTCCTTAAATGAAACTGGTATACTTTTTTATTTACCACAATTTTCTTTAACCAGTTTTGGTCTTTAATGCAGGGCCGACAGACAAGTTCCTTACCGTCTCCCCCTTCCACTTGTCTTTTCCATTTTTGCAGAAATGCTTCAATTAGTTGGTTGTAATTTTGGATAGAGCAGACATTTCCATATATTTTTGTTAGCTGCATGTGTGACATAACTCCACCAGTCCTATTTATGATATAATTTACAAAGATGAGTTGGTAGTCAATGCTTTGTGAGTGGCTGTCTGGCCCCAACTCCAACCTTGCGGGGGTCCAGAGAAACTGCTTTAAGACAGTGCACTTAGGCTTTATTCCATGATCAGATGAACACATATACTGACATTTCAATGTCATATGACCCAACCCACCCGAGTTCCAAACTAACAGGCAGAAAAATAATCACACAGAAAAGTGTCCAAAATACAAATACATCGACTTAACACATTTCAGTGGACACAAATCATTTTGAAATCTAAGAGTGCTTTCTGAGAAGCATTTATTTATTCAACCCTTCACCAAAATAGATTTATTAAACTCTTTCCCATTATGTAAAAGAATACAGAAAGTTCTTCCAAACAAGTAAATGGGAACATCTGTCTGCTTATCGGATACCCATGAAATAAAGTGCATTCGGAAAGTATTCAGACCCCTTGACTTTTTCCACATTTTGTTACGTTACAGCCTTATTCTAAAATGGATAAAAAAATGTTTTACATTTCTACACATCAATCTACACACAATACCCCATAATAAAAAGCGAAAACAGGTTTTTATAATACATTTATGAAAAATAAAAAACTGAAATACCTTATTTACATAAGTATTCAGACCCTTTGCTATGAGACTCAAAATTGAACTCGGGTGCATCCTGTTTCCATTGATCATCCTTGAAATGTTTCTACAACTTCATTGGAGTCCACCTGTGGTAATTTCAATTGATTGGACATGATTTGGAAAGGCACACACTTATAAGGTCCCACAGTTGACAGTGCATGTCAGAACAAAAACCAAGCCATGAGGTCAAAGGAATTGTCTGTAGAGCTCCGAGACAGGATTGTGTCAAGGCACAGATCTGGGGAAGAGTACCAAATAATTTCTGCAGCATTGAAGGTCTCCAAGAACAAAGTGGCCTCCATCATTCTTAAATGGAAGAAGTTTGGAACCACCAAGACTCTTCCTAGAGCTGGCCGCCCGGACAAACTGAGCAATCGGGGGAGAAGGGCCTTTGTCAGGGAGGTGACCAAGAACCCGATGTTCACTCTGACAGAGCTCCAGAGTTCATCTGTGGAAATGGGAGAACCTTCCAGAAGGACAACAATCTCTGCAGCACTCTGGCACCATCCCTACGGTGAAGCATGGTGGTGGCAGCATCATGCTGTGGGGATGTTTTTCAGCGGCAGGGACTGGGAGACCAGTCAGGATCAAGGGAAAGGTGAATGGAGCAAAGTACAGAGAGATCCTTGATGAAAACCTGCTCCAAAGTGCTCAGGACCTCAGACTGGGGCGAAGGTTCACCTTCCAACAAGACAACGACCCTAAGCACACAGCCAAGACAACGCAGGAGTGGCTTCGGCACAAGTCTCTGAATGTCCTTGAGCGGCCCAGCCAGAGCCCGGACTCGAACCCGATCGAACATCTCTTGAGAGACCTGAAAATAGCTGTGCAGCAACGCTCCCCATCCAACCTGACAGAGCTTGAGAGGATCTGCAGAGAAGAATGGGAGAAACTCCCCAAATACAGGCGTGCCAAGCTTGTAGCGTGATACCCAAGAAAACTCGAGGCTGTAATCGCTGCCAAAGGTGCTTCAACAAAGTACTGAGTAAAGGGTCTGAATACTTATGAAAATGTGATATATTTTTTTTTTATACATTTGCAAAATATTCTAAAAACCAGTTTTTGCTTTGTCATTATGGGGTATTTTGTGTAGATTGATGAGGGGGAAAAACGATTTAATCCATTTTCGAATAAGGCTGTAACGTAATTTTTTTTTGAAAAAGTATTTCCGAAGGCACTGTATGTCGAATACAATTAATACAGAAAAGAAAATACAAACACACAGCTGCAAACTGGACTTCCTTTAACTTAAACTATTTGCAGTCAATTCCAATATCACAGTGATTTCGTGTCTGTCACTGGAAAACCTATATTGATGGTTGTGATGTTCTGGTAATCTGTTTTTACTTATGAAACAACCACAAAACAAATATTCATCAAGTTCAGGATAAGAGCGGACAATGGCCGGGATTCAATCAAAGGTTCAAACATGCACACAGCGATTCACCCTTAAAGTGTCCGAATACATAGATTCGGTTTGCTCCTAGCAGAACTTGCATGCTCCCTAAAGTCCTTTGTTTGAAAAACAAGAAAAAAGTGGCAATATTACTGTTGTTTGTCCTTCTTGAACCACCGTAGCAACAACATAGCCAGAAACACTTCCTCAAAATGTTTTTGCCAAGGAGGTCTTAGTAGTGCAATTTTACACCTAGCTAAGATGTTTGGTGCAGTACTTCTCAAGTGAAGAAATGTGCATGAAAATGAGTTGTCTCCCTTCCATAGTTCCCACTCCTACTAGGACTAGTACTGTTGACCAATCACCGACAAAGGGGCGTAGACTTCGGCTACCGAACTTCGACTTTCCTCAAGAAAATGTTTTGTGTGCACCAACCGCCAAAAGAATACCTGCCGAACACCAAAACTAACAAAAACGTCACAAAATGTAGTCATAATATATGCGCAAACTGTTTCGACTGGGAAGCATGTGACAGGCTTTATGCTTGAGCGTTTAATGTGAATGCGATCTCTGTAGTGCAATGCAGCACATCCTGGCCAATGTGCTGTTGGTGTTTTTTTACAAATCAAGAATGTGAAGATATTGATATACCAGTACGTAAATGTCAGCTACATAAGTACGTACAATATACTTACAGTAATTTATGTTCTGTTAGAGATGTGAAAAGTGTAAATACATTCAACCCCACAACATACATAGGCCACATCTACATAATACACCCACATTTGACACACCTTGACTTAATACAAACATCTCCACTAAATACATGCATCAATCACTAAAACTAAATATATAAACCTCAACCAGGGTTGCAAAATTCTGGTATTAAACTTTCCCAAAATTCCCAGGTTTTCCAGAAATCCTGGTTGTAGGATTCCTGATTAATCCATCCTGAGTCCAGGAAATGTCCAACAGGATTTCTAGAAAACCGGGGAATTTGGGGAAAGTAACTGGCATTTTGCAACCATAGCCTCAACTTAACACAGTACCACCAGTCCCACTAAACTGCACATGGCCAACATCTGATGTTTTACCAGTTAACTATAAAAAGTCTTTTTTGTGAATTCATAAACTTCGTTCATGACTATTGCAGAACCTACTCCCGCACACAATGGCGAAGCAAAAACAGTTCCTGCTGCTATTGCGACCACACCAACACCTGCTGCTAATCTAAGGAGAAAAACTGTTTTATTTTGCTCTGTGATTTTTTTCTGGGCCTCCAGGTACATCTCATTGGTGTAGTGCTCTCCTCCATTCCATTCCACCATCTCCTCTATCTTCTCCAGCAGCTCTGTGACTTGACTACGGTTAATCTTCTCTCTATTGTTAAAGACGTGATATCTGCTACCACAGCTGTTGATTATTTTCCGTAGTTTCTTGCTCCCTTTCAGAAAGTCCTCAACTGATTTCCCCTCTAGTTGATCTCTGTGAGTGAACAGCACCGTGGTGTACAGAGAAGCGTCCTCTCCAAAGTTCCTCTGGATCCATTTCACAGTGTTTCTCTCCTCCTCTGTGAACCTTACCCCCAGCCTGATCACCAGCAGGAACACGTGGGGTCCCAGGACAGACATGTAGATACAGTCCTCAATTTCTTCTTTCAATTCTTCCTCGGTCTTTGCTGTGTCAAAGAGCCCTGGGGTGTCAATGACGTGCACATTGGTTCCTTTTACTTCGCCACTCTGCTTCCAACACTCTCCAGTCACTGAGTTTGGTGATTGATCCACTCTAAAGGCCTCTCTTCCCAGGATGGTGTTTCCTGTTGCACTCTTCCCTGATCCAGTCTTACCCACCAGAATAATTCTCAGATCAGACTGTCCTGAATACAAGAAGACACAGACAAGAAGTTGAGGGATACTTAAGTTGATCACATAACTTGAATGGAAGAAATATAATTGTGTGTGTGTGTGTGTGTGTGTGTGTGTGTGTGTGTGTGTGTGTGTACCTACCTTGGCATTGAGCAGTGAAGTGTTGCAGACATAGTGTTAACAAAAACAGAATCCTCCTCCGAGTCTCTCCTTTTCCTTGTGCCATGCCAACAGCTACACAGCAACCGGGGATGAATTCTGATTGATTGTTGCGCTTATTATCAAGCACTATTTGTAATAAAATTCCAAAGCTGGTTATTAGGCTACTATACCGTTTAGAAGTAGGTTAACACGGAAACGATCATGCTGATGCCATTGTCTAGAGTCTGATCAGACCAGATAAACCTGTTATTTGACACACAAGGTTTCCCAAACTGTGAGGTGGCAGAAAAATAAGGGTAGGTTACGCTGTGGTATAGTAAATCAGGATGTGTCTCACAATAATCCATTAATAAGATGTATATTCAAATTCAATTCCCTCAGGCTTTCAGGCTGATCATGTCACTGTTCAGACAGCCTAGCTACAGTGGGGGAAAAAAGTATTTAGTCAGCCACCAATTGTGCAAGTTCTCCCACTTAAAAAGATGAGAGAGGCCTGTAATTTTCATCATAGGTACACGTCAACTATGACAGACAAAATGAGGAAATGAAATCCAGAAAATCACATTGTATGATTTTTAATGAATTTTTTGCAAATTATGGTGGAAAATAAGTATTTGGTCAATAACAAAAGTTTCTCAATACTTTGTTATATACCCTTTGTTGGCAATGACACAGGTCAAACGTTTTCTGTAAGTCTTCACAAGGTTTTCACACACTGTTGCTGGTATTTTGGCCCATTCCTCCATGCAGATCTCCTCTAGAGCAGTGATGTTTTGGGGCTGTCGCTGGGCAACACGGACTTTCAACTCCCTCCAAAGATTTTCTATGGGGTTGAGATCTGGAGACTGGCTAGGCCACTCCAGGACCTTGAAATGCTTCTTACGAAGCCACTCCTTCGTTGCCCGGGCGGTGTGTTTGGGATCATTGTCATGCTGAAAGACCCAGCCACGTTTCATCTTCAATGCCCTTGCTGATGGAAGGAGGTTTTCACTCAAAATCTCACGATACATGGCCCCATTCATTCTTTCCTTTACACGGATCAGTCGTCCTGGTCCCTTTGCAGAAAAACAGCCCCAAAGCATGATGTTTCCACCCCCATGCTTCACAGTAGGTATGGTGTTCTTTGGATGCAACTCAGCATTCTTTGTCCTCCAAACACGACGAGTTGAGTTTTTACCAAAAAGTTCTATTTTGGTTTCATCTGACCATATGACATTCTCCCAATCCTCTTCTGGATCATCCAAATGCACTCTAGCAAACTTCAGACGGGGTGAGATCTTGCGTGGAGCCCCAGATCGAGGGAGATTATCAGTGGTCTTGTATGTCTTCCATTTCCTAATAATTGCTCCCACAGTTGATTTCTTCAAACCAAGCTGCTTACCTATTGCAGATTCAGTCTTCCCAGCCTGGTGCAGGTCTACAATTTTGTTTCTGGTGTCCTTTGACAGCTCTTTGGTCTTGGCCATAGTGGAGTTTGGAGTGTGACTGTTTGAGGTTGTGGACAGGTGTCTTTTATACTGATAACAAGTTCAAACAGGTGCCATTAATACACGTAACGAGTGGAGGACAGAGGAGCCTCTTAAAGAAGAAGTTACAGGTCTGTGAGAGCCAGAAATCTTGATTGTTTGTAGGTGACCAAATACTTATTTTCCACCATAATTTGCAAATAAATTCATTAAAAATCCTACAATGTGATTTTCTGGGAAAAAAAATCTCAATTTGTCTGTCATAGTTGACGTGTACCTATGATGAAAATTACAGGCCTCTCTCATCTTTATAAGTGGGAGAACTTGCACAATTGGTGGCTGACTAAATACTTTTTTCCCCCACTGTATACTGGAAATATAGAAAGACAAGTTGAAATTATTTTAAACAAATCCTGCTGTCAACTTTTGATACAAATAGCCTTTATGTCTGAGGTCATTTAGCGAGGAGGCAAAATAAGCATTAATAATTTATTTCATATAGAGACTTTTAACACATTGTACTTTGGGAAATGTTATTTAATGGACTCTACTGATGGAATCTAGGCCTAATACAGTCTGTTTACTTACTATCCAAAACACATGTAAAAACCACACAATTGGAAAGACAATTGACCTTTTCTAGTTATTGCTTTTGGGAAAATAAAATAATCAAGGTTAATCATTGTCTTTCAAATATATATATATAATTTTTGTATGCATGTTTGAATACTCAGTTGTTCCAACCAGAGTCAGCAACTGGAACAAGGCCCCCTGCTGTGTACAGGGCCTTAACATCTCTGTTTTTGGACAGTGAGCTGACTGTTTTGGTTTATGATCATATTACAGAACATACCACTGCCTCAGGCCAATAAATCTTCCTTATTAAAGCCACAAATGATGGTCATGAGACAACAAACAATCCTCACAGAATGCAGCAAGTACTTCCTTTCTTGGTATAATGTTCACCGTTCTCTTTTGACATCTCTATGGTTCCTATGAGTTCTCTGACCTGTAAATTGTTACTTCTCTCCTATTCCTTCCCACAGATCTCTTCTGCTGAACCCTGATTATTCTGCTGACCAGCGGTTGTGTTGTTCAAGCCTGATGTTACCTCTTGTTGTTCCATTGTAAAGAACAACATGCGCTGAAGTTGTCTTGAAGAACAGCGCCGGAAGAAGATGGCTGCCGTTTTACAGCCCTCTAACCAATTGTACTACTATGTGTGTTTTTCCGCGTTATTTGTAATTTATTTTGTACATAATGTTTCTGCCATCGTCTCTTATAACCAAAGAGAGCTTCTGGATATCAGGACAGCGATTACTCACCTCGCGTTGGACGAAGACTTTTTCTTCAACGAGGCGTTCGCGAAGGATATTCTACAGACTCCCGACAAGGCCCAGATCCCCGTCATTCGCGTGAGAAAGAGACGGAGATATCGTGGACGTAGGTCGGGGTGCCTTGTAAGGATCCGACGGCGAACGAGTAAACTGCCTCTCCCATCAATCCTATTAGCCAATGTTCAATCTTTTGAGAATAAAATTGACGATTTAAGATTACGGTTATCCTACCAACGGGACATTAAAAACTGTAATATCTTATGTTTCACGGAGTCGTGGCTGAACGACAACAATGACAACATTCAGCTAGCGGGCTATACGCTACATCGACAGGACAGAACTGCAGACTCTGGTAAGACAAAGGGTGGCGGTCTGTGTATATTTGTAAACAACAGCTGGTGCACAAAATCAAATACTAAGGAAGTCTCGAGGTTTTGCTCGCCTGAGGTAGAGTATCTTATGATAAGCTGTAGACCACACTATTTACCAAGAGAGTTTTCATCTATATTTTTCATAGCTGTCTATTTACCACCACAAACCAATGCTGGCATTAAGATTGCACTGAATGAGTTGTACAAGGCCATTAATCAACAGGAAAACGCTCATCCAGATGCAGCGCTCCTAGTAGCCGGGGACTTTAATGCAGGGAAACTTAAATCCGTTCTACCTCATTTCTACCAGCATGTTAAATGTGCAACCAGAGGGGAAAAAACTCTAGACCACCTTTACTCCACACACAAAGACGCATACAAAGCTCTCCCTCGCCCTCCATTTGGCAAATCTGACCATAACTCTATCCTCCTGATTCCTGCTTATAAGCAAAAACTGAAGCAGGAAGCACCAGTGATTCGGCTAATAAAAAAGTGGTCAGATGACGCAGATGCTAAGCTACAGGACTGTTTTGCTAGCACAGACTGGAACATGTTCCGGGATTCTTCAGACAGCATTGAGGAGTACACCACATCAGTCACTGGCTTCATCAATAAGTGCATCGATGATGTCGTCCCCACATTGACCGTACGTACATACCCCAACCAGAAGCCATGGATTACAGGAAACATCCGCACTGAGCTAAAGGGTAGAGCTGCCGCTTTCAAGGAACGGGACTCTAACCCGGACGCTTATAAGAAATCCCGCTATGACCTCCGACGAACCATCAAACAGGCAAAGAGTCAATACAGGTCTAAGATTGAATCATACTACACTGGCTCTGACGCTCGTCGGATGTGGCAGGGCTTGAAAACTATTACAGACTACAAAGGGAAGCACAGCCGCGAGCTGCCCAGTGACACAAGCCTACCAGACGAGCTAAACCACTTCTATGCTCGCTTCGAGGCAAGCAACACTGAAGCATGCACGAGAGCACCAGCTGTTCCGGACGACTATGTGATCACGCTCTCCGTAGCCGATGTGAGTAAGACTTTTAAGCAGGTCAACATTCACAAGGCCGCAGGGCCAGACGGATTACCAGGACGTGTACTCCGAGCATGTGCTGACCAACTGGCAAGTGTCTTCACTGACATTTTCAACATGTCCCTGACTGAGTCTGTAATACCAACATGTTTCAAGCAGACCACCATAGTCCCAGTGCCCAAGAACTCTAAGATAACCTGCCTAAATGACTACCGACCCGTAGCACTGACGTCTGTAGCCATGAAGTGCTTTGAAAGACTGGTCATGGCTCACATCAACAGCATAATCCCAGAAACCCTAGACCCACTCCAATTTGCATACCGCCCCAACAGATCCACAGATGATGCAATCTCTATCGCACTCCACACTGCCCTTTCCCACCTGGACAAGAGGAACACCTATGTGAGAATGCTATTCATTGACTACAGCTCAGCATTCAACACCATAGTGCCCTCTAAGCTCATCACTAAGCTAAGGATCCTGGGACTAAACACCTCCCTCTGCAACTGGATCCTGGACTTCCTGACGGGCCGCCCCCAGGTGGTAAGGGTAGGTAACAACACATCTGCCACACTGATCCTCAACACAGGGGCCCCTCAGGGGTGCGTGCTCAGTCCCCTCCTGTACTCTCTGTTCACCCATGACTGCATGGCCAGGCACGACTCCAACACCATCATCAAGTTTGCCGACGACACAACAGTGGTAGGCCTGATCACCGACAACGATGAGACAGCCTATAGGGAGGAGGTCAGAGATCTGGCCGTGTGGTGCCAGGACAACAACCTCTCCCTCAACGTGACCAAGACAAAGGAGATGATTGTGGACTACAGGAAAAAAAAGAGGACTGAGCACGCCCCCATTCTCATCGACGGGGCTGTAGTGGAACAGGTTGAGAGCTTCAAGTTCCTTGGTGTCCACATCACCAACGAACTATCATGGTCCAAACACACCAAGACAGTCGTGAAGAGGGCACGACAAAGCCTATTCCCCCTCAGGAGACTAAAAAGATTTGGCATGGGTCCTCAGATCCTCAAAAAATTCTACAGCTGCACCATCGAGAGCATCCTGACTGGTTGCATCACCGCCTGGTATGGCAACTGCTTGGCCTCTGACCGCAAGGCACTACAGAGGGTAGTGCGTACGGCCCAGTACATCACTGGGGCAAAGCTCCCTGCCATCCAGGACCTCTATACCAGGCGGTGTCAGAGGAAGGCCCTCAAAATTGTCAAAGACTCCAGCCACCCTAGTCATAGACTGTTCTCTCTGCTACCGCACGGCAAGCGGTACCGGAGTGCCAAGTCTAGGTCCAAAAGACTTCTCAACAGCTTCTACCCCCAAGCCATAAGACTCCTGAACAGCTAATCATGGCTACCCGGACTATTTGCACTGCCCCCCCACCCCATCCTTTTTACGCTGCTGCTACTCTGTTAAGTATTTATGCATAGTCACTTTAACTCTACCCACATGTACATATTACCTCAACTACCTCAACTAGCCGGTGCCCCCGCACATTGACTATGCAACGGTACCCCCCTGTATATATAGCCTCCCTACTGTCACTTTATTTTACTGTATATATAGCCTCCCTACTGTCACTTTATTTTACTTCTGCTCTTTTTTTCTCAACACTTTGTTGTTGTTGTTTTATTCTTACTTTTTTGTTTAAAATAAATGCACTGTTGGTTAAGGGCTGTAAGTAAGCATTTCACTGTAATGTCTGCACCTGTTGTATTCGGCGCATGTGACCAATAAAATTTGATTTGATTTGATTTGATTTGATTTGATTTAATGCAGTGGTAATGTTTGTGTCACCCCTGTTCTCTCTCAGATTGTCATATATTCTCTGGAGTAGAGCAGCCGTGATCGCATTAGGTGTCGAGGTCTGAGGTGTTGAGGTCCAGTGTTTGTTGTTGATGACGTGAACCCGGTCTCTGCAAGCATCGACCAGTACTATATCCAGGTCAATGTTCTCCTGGATATAGTCCCTTATGGTCATGCCTTCTTCTGGGTCATTAACATGGGTGAAGAGCAGGACTGTATGCTTCAACACAGCGTCTCCAAACCAGCTTCTTATGTTCTTCAACACAGACTTCTCCTCTTCGGTGAACCGTCCAACTCTTAACACCAGCACGAAGGTGTGAGGTCCGGGGGCGCATCAGTAGTCTAGTCCAGACACAATTTCCTTTCTGACGTCCTTTTCAGGCCTGTCCATCGAAGTGACGTGAAAAGAGTGTGTCCACCACAGCACAGCTGATAAAGGTGAGAAGACTTCTAGCTAAGACACTGGGGACACACCCGACACAGCTCTGAGGCTACACCAAACACTAACACGCAGCCAGGCCGGTGCGTAGCAAGGAACAGCCAGCGACTTGCCACTGACAACCGACCCAGACATCACCCCTACGCTTCTCTCTCGCTCTTCACATTCAACGAGAGACAGACAACAACACAGTTGTGCAGGGGGGTTGGTGGGGGCGTCCGCGGCCATGGAGGGAGCATCTAAGTCCCCGGCAGAGCCGGGAAATGTTTGTTCCCTTGGATTGTCGGCGTGCAGCAGTGAAAACTCATTTGAATCCGCTGGGGATTCGCATGCTATTAAATGTATAATCTGCGACATGTTCGTTGTTATCACAGGGAAAGGTCCAATGGATACCTTCATTTGTGAAAAATATATTGAACTTGATGCAGCTAAAGAAAGGATTATTACTCTTCATGAAGAAATAAAAAATGTGACCAAGCGCCTTCAACTGAATAAGGATTCTATGAGACTATCGGCATCTTTAAATGCTTCCTATCAAAACATCCAAGAGGATCATAATGGGACCTTCCTGGACTATGATCAATTTCTGCCACTGCACCCCTCTACTAGCTTGAACCAGAAAATGGCTGCTCATTGTTCGACTCCAGGTGAGCGTAAATGGATGCGTGTCGGAACCAGAAAGAAGGAGAATAATCGTTCTCGCCGCACCAGCCTTCTTCCCCCGCGTCGGGACTTAAGACTTTCAAATCGCTTTCAGCCGCTGTAATGGCTGTCTTCTGCCGGGGGCTTGGGTGTTCCCGCCATGGCTGTGGATACCCCTCCAGCTACCTCTTCCTGTCCTAGTCAATCAACTGCCTGGGCACAGCCTGGACCACCGCGGCCCCCCTCCGCTGGGCCGTGCTCTCTGGATCAGAGCTCTGTCCCTTTGGCTGTTGTGGCCTGCATGCAGCCGGCGTCTCAGCAACCCTCTTCTCAGGTGAGTTCTGTAGCTCTGGCCTAGCAATCTGCTTCGAGACACGTCAGAGGCCAGATCATTACAGCGATTGTAATAGGGAGTTCGATAGTGAGGCATATATCTGTACCTGGGGCAAAGACTTTGTGTTTTCCTGGAGCAACATTTCAGGATATCACCAGGTTGCTTCACAAGGCTTTGAGTCAGTCTCTGGGGGCTGTTACTGTCATGGTTCATGTGGGGTCAAATTACATTATGAAGGGCAGCTGAGAACAGCTGAATATGGATTTTAAAGAACTGATTGGGTCTCTACTTGACACCAACAAACGCCCCATAATATCTGGCCCTCTGCCCTCCCTAAATCGTGGCATTAAACGGTGCAGCAGACTTTTAGCCCTCCATAACTGGCTACGAGTCTATTGCAGCTCTGTGGGTGTAACATTTATTTTGATACCTTCTGGAAACAAAGCTCGTATTTGATATCTTTGCACATTTGACCTGCTACTCCTACTACAGCTAAAGCCATTGGTTTTCCTTGTCCAACTAAACATGCTACATCCATGGTTAATTTGGTTCCCACTGCACTTAGGAGTCCAGCCAACAGGACATCTGGAAAGGTCAGGCGCTACTGTCACGCTAAGCAGTACTCTGAGTAGTGCTCCGGTGCTAACACCTGACAGTAGTCTTAATGCCCTATTGCTTATTATTTTCCCCACCTCTGACTCCATTGTCTTGAGATTTCATTTGGTGGTCATGAGCTGAGAAACTTGAAAGCTGTTGCTTCTGTACTCTCTACCACTGATGTTTGATGCACCATCTAACCCTTGACCAGTGGTCGCTCCAGACAGTGACCTCGAGCAAATTGGTCATTCTTTCCAGTTGTTACCGAAAAGCCACATCTGTACAAGCCCCTGTCATCTGCCCCATCCTCCCCTGAAGTAGGTTATCCAGTCCTCTGGGAAGCTGAAGCTCGCTGGTGCCTTTATTTTTCCATTGCTTGTTGTCTATGAAATGAACTCGGTTTCCACATTCTTCAACGTTTTCATCGTGTCATTTTTCTTTTGACCACTTTTGTCGCTACCGCCACTTGTCTCGTCCCCACTACCATCCTTTATAAAGTTGTCTATGGTCATGTCCTCCTTCAGGTCATCTCGTGTGTGAAAAGGACAACCGTGTGCTACAGGGCATCCTCTCCAAACCCCTTCCGTGCTGTCATCACAGTTTGTCTGGCCTCCTCTGTGTATCTCCCCACTTCAAACACGAGGACAAAGGCATGAGGTCCAAGGGCACACTCTGCCAGGCACGACACCAGTTCATATCTGAGCTCTTCAGACCTATTGGTGTCAAAGATTCCTGGGGTGTCGATAACCGTGACACGTTTCCCAGAGACTGTGCCCTCTATTCTACTACAGTCTTTAGTTTGAGATTTGGAAGAACAGTTTTCATCAAATAATTTCCATCCCAGGATGGTGTTTCCAGCACTGCTCTTCCCAGCCCCAGTTTTCCCGAGCAGCACAATCCTTAGTTCATCGGATCCTTGAGGGGAGAGAAAGAGTCTGGCATGACAGTGTGCTGTGTACTACTAAACCGAAGGATGTATCAACAGCCATTTGTATTATTATTATTATTATTATAATAGTGGCCTTTGGGGATTGCAAGGTATTTTTTAAACTGTATAATCTTAAAACAAAATTGGGTGCAAATAAGGCCTCGCTTGAGGTAACTTTTCCGGATTCAATAGCTGTTATGAGAACTGTTTAAAGGAGTAGTTCACTATTTACAACTTGATGTTAGATGGTTCCTCATCCTGAAAGTAGTTTATGGGCCAGGAGAAACTGTCATCCATGGTGATGGGGGCATGTGAGCATGTGTTTTATTTTAAATGGCCAAATCACCTTTAAGTAACATCAAACCAAAGATGTAGTTGATTTTAATTGATTTCAGGTGATTTGGACATTTTTCTTTAAAATACATGCGCACATGCCCCCATCACTTCCATTGATTGTTAGCGTATGGTGGCTAATGTTAGCTGAAGTTTGTAGTGGCTGTTTAAAGAAAACTGAACCATGGATTACAGTAGAGTCTAAATATGGCTACACAACCCTGACATTGGTGTTATTATACTGATTGAAAAGCATGCACTGACGCACATCCCAAAATTTTTTGTAGATGTGCTGACTTGACTAATGGAAAGTAAGCCTCTATAAAAAAGAAAAAGTCACTATATGCTCCCAACAATTTAATGGGTAAACATAAAATTGTTCATTTTTTCCCATTACATTTTTGGGAGCATATACACTGAGTTTACAAAACATTAGGAACACCTTCCTAATATTGAGTTGCACCCACTTTTGCCCTCAGAACAGCCTCAGTATGTGGGGGCATGGACTCTACAAGGTGTCGAAAGCATTCCACAGGGATGCTGGCCCATGTTGACTACAATGCTTCCCAAAGTTGTGTCAAGTTGGCTGGATGTCCTTTGGGTGGTGGACCATTCTTGATAAACGTGTGAAATACCCAGCAGCATTGCAGTTTTTGACACACTCAAACCGGTGCGCCTGGAACCTACTACAATACCCAGTTCAAGGAACTTAATAAATATTTTGCCTTGCCCATACACCCTCTGAATGGCACCCATACACAATCCATGTCTCAATTGTATCAAGGCTTAAAAATCCTTCTTTAATCTGTCTCCTCCCCTTCATCTACACTGATTGAAGTGGATTTAACAGGTGACATCAATAAGGGATCATAGCGTTTACCTGGATTCACTATGTCATGGAAAGGGCAGGCAAAGATTTTTTATAACTAAACCAACATAGACCACAGCCTGTCATTTCCAATGGGAACAAATGAGTCATAGTGGGCAGAACAAGCAAGGAGGTGGGCAGAGCCAAGCACGAGCTAGCAAGATCCTATTGGCCCGTTCTAGCATGCATCTGCATATTTCTGTTAGAGAACACCTAATCTGTGACGTTCTTGTGTGCAATAACTCAATTCGCTTTTGCACCCCTTCTAAACAACACGATTTTAAAAAACTTTGGCAAAGGGTAAAGTCTACAAAGCTTTGTCTGTTCATAACAGATTCTAGTTTTGGGAACAGAAAACTGTATTGAGATCAAATGTTTCATTGATGAGAAAATGTGCAGAATGTTGGCCAGAATCCATCTCCTTCTATCTTCTCCAACTGCCGGCCACTGGGCTTCCTCTCACTACCATATTTGATAGTGAGTGGAAATGCCAAGCGGATGCTTCACATTTATACATCCAGTGAAATATCTGTCTCATTGTTCTAGCTGTGGGGCAGGTGTTCATAATGTGTTGTAAACTCAGTGTATGAAGTGTGCGACTTTCTTTTTTTCTTATTATACATACTGACTGAACAAAGACATGTTTCAATGAAATCTGACAGCCACAAACACCTGTACACTAAAGGCTTCTGACACTTGAGGGTTCAATCATGGAAAATAATTGACGTGTCATTTCAGCTTAATTTCGATAATAATGTCCATAAACATCAGACATACCATCCATAATTTTCTCCCTTTTCTCGTCTGATGACCGTGGTGGCCTGTTGTTGTCACCTTGAAGAGAATCAGAACCTGACGGATGCAGAGAAAACTATTCGGTTTCCAGTGAATCCATAAAAGACAAAAACTGTGTAACACAGCCTGTGTTCGAATACTCATACTAACCATACTAACCATACTATTTGTGACATAAATTGAGTATGTAGTATGCTTATTGGTCATAGTATGGATATAGTTAGTATGTCAAAAGTTCCCGGATGTCATACTACTTTCGCCAAAATACGAAGTATACAAGCAGTGGACACTATTTCCGTGCATTTAGGACCCATTATGCAATTCTTCAGAAAATGGGCGTGGCTTCACAACGTTTTCAGATTTGAAGAAAATGGCGGAAAATATGCAGCCGAAGTCCAACGAGAGCAGATACAAATTCATTGCTTTAAGTAATTATGACAAATGTTAAGAAAATGTTTAGCAATGTAATAAAGTAATGACTTTTCAAATAAGTTACCTTGCATGTTATGTTGGCTGACAATTTGTTAGCTACGCTATCCTTACGAACCGCAAAGCATATCATTACAGCAGTATGTACCGGTATGTTAGCTAGCTACCTAACGTTAGTTGGCTACTAATACATCGAACTTGCCAGTATATTAACTATATGCTATCTAACTAACTACCCAACGTTTATTGACATGATTATTCCTGTCATTCTTAGTTTAGCTAAGTGATATAGTCGTTGGACGTTCTCAATGGACATTCGGGTGTGTTCGTAAATTCGCAGAATAACTGATGAATTTACTAACGCTCAACACCAGTTGAATATGGCCAGTGTCAGTAAACGTAGGCAGAAAAGCGTAATTAAATTGTTGCCAGCAGCACAGTTACAGTCACCAACGCTCTGGATAACATGAAAACAGCCTAACCAGCTCTGCTAGGGTGAGTAAAATGGTCAGAGTGAGGTGTTCTCTCATTTGTGTCTGGAAGTAAACTCACAAAAAAAGAAACGTCCCTTTTTCAGGACCCTGTCTTTCAAAGATAATTTGTAAAAATCCAAATAACTTCACAGATCTTCATTGTAAAGGGTTTAAACACTGTTTCCCATGCTTGTTCAATGAACCATAAACAATTAATGAACATGCACCTGTGGAACGGTCATTAAGACACTAACAGCTTACAGACGGTAGGCAATTAAGGTCACAGTTATGAAAACTTAGGACACTAAAGAGGCCTTTCTACTGACTCCAAAAGAAAGATGCCCAGACCATGACGGACCCCATCAGGGGTGATGGTCGGATTCGCGTTTATCGTCAAAGGAATGAGCGTTACACCGAGGCCTGTACTCTGGAGCGGGATCGATTTGGAGGTGGAGGGTCCGTCATGGTCTGGGGCGGTGTGTCACAGCATCATCGGACTGAGCTTGTTGTCATTGCAGGCAATCTCAACACTGTGCATTACAGGGAAGACATCCTCCTCCCTCATGTGGTAGCCTTCCTGCAGGCTCATCCTGACATGACCCTCCAGCATGACAATGCCACCAGCCATACTGCTCGTTCTGTGCATGATTTCCTGCAAGACAGGAATGTCTGTGTTCTGCCATGGCCAGCGAAGAGCCCGGATCTCAATCCAATTGAGCATGTCTGGGACCTGTTGGATCGGAGGGTCAGGGCCAGGGTCATTCCCCCCAGAAATGTCTGGGAACTTGCAGGTTCCTTGGTGGAAGAGTGGGGTAACATCTCACAGCAAGAACAGGCAAATCTGGTGCAGTCCATGAGGAGGAGATGCACTGCAGTACTTAATGCAGCTGGTGGCCACACCAGATACTGACTGTTACTTTTGATTTTGACCCCCCTTTGTTCAGGGACACATTATTCCATTTCTGTTAGTCACATGTCTGTGGAACTTGTTCAGTTTATGTTGAGACTTCTAGCTCACTCAGGAAAAGAAAAAAGAGAAAATAATAATATATATATATATATATATATATATAGATAGATAGATAAAAGAGAAGCAAATGGGTCTGATGTGTTCAATTAAATGGGGAATGAGTGATTTCTTTAAGTTTCTTAGATGCTCGGATATGTTACGTTATGTGCGCATGCGCAGCTTCACTAGAGACTTAAATTATGGCACCTGGTAATCATTTCACGACAGACAATCATCAGGAGCACACAGCCCGTTGGTATGTAACTGCGAACTACTCACAGTCTAGTTTTAATGTTTAAGTCACTTATATGGTTGAAACTGAACGTTTACCTCACTGTGTCGGTGTTAGCTGGCCGAGAGTAACTTGTGGCTCGCTGGGTGCGGTAGCTCAGCGACCCAGATGCTGTATAGCATTAGGCTATCATTATCAGCCATTTGCGTTGTGCTGATTGTTCAGAGCACTCTGCTGGTTTCTGGTGGCGGTGGTGATAGCGGTGGTTTGGTTCGGTGATCCATGGTGGAGCGCCGCGTTGTGTTGCGTTTGTGCATGGGTGGGTCCTTTGGACAAGGCATGTGGTGGCATGGGTTCTGTGTCCTGTGGCAGCATCCGTGGCAACGGCGGAGTCGCTGTGCGCATAATCCTCTGGCGCTAGGCATTCTGGGTGATGTAGTCAATGCTGGTTTAAGCCTGATTAGCCACATTTTTGATGGTGTTGTAGGCTTATTTGATTTTCATTATTTACATTATTATTATATTATTTGAATAATATTTACATTATTATATTTGAATAATATATTGTCATTATTTGTTTGTTGTAATTCAGGTTTATGACCTGTGGTCATATGATTTAAAATAAAATTAAGGACAAAACACGAGTCATGACATTGTGTGCTTCCTGGTGAGCCTTTTCGGAGGGCTAAATAACGAAAAATCCGAACAGTCATAAACCATGGTTCTCCTTTTACATGGATAATGCAAGGACTAGAACATTCGTCATGAGACTAACTTCTGATAAGCTAACAGTGCACCCATAAAGCTGTCTGCTCATCTGCTGACTTACTAGGCAAATCATTAATGAGTGAAAGCCAAGAAGAGGGTAGAGTCTACAGTTAAAGGACTACTTAAAACCCAGTTGGCGGAAAACACTTGAACTTGAGTTAAACGCTAGAAAAGTTGGCAAGATGGCAGCATCAGAGGAGGAGCTGGAGAGGCTAAAACAGAAGCGGTCAGCAGCCCAGACTGCGTTCACTAGAAGAGCCAATTACCTCGCCTCCAGAGCTAGTGCACTGGGGGAAAGTGAAATGAGAAGTGAGTGGAGGAACTTTAAAGTGGATCACTCCAGAGTCAGAGATGCAGGGTTTGAGTATGTCACGGCCCTGAGAGAAGTGGACGACGATGAAGTCAAAAAGAAGGCGGAAAACATTGACGGAAAAACAGCAGAATGTGACTGTAAGTTTGATGAAACTGAACAAATCATCCTGATCAACTTCTGGACAAGGTTCGCTGAGGCGGAAATTACCACCCTCACTGAAGAGGCTGGATCAGCCATGGACCAGGCCGAGGCAACCGATCACCACCATATGACCAGGAGGGAATGTGAATTGATTCATAGGAACCTGGAACGGGAGGTCTACAACTTCGAACAAGGATTGGATGAGTGGAAAGATTTGATCCCTCGGTCCAAGGCAACAGAGTCAAAGGACCAGATCCGGAAGTTGAAGAAAAGGCGTGAAAAACTGTGGGATGAGTGGGCATGGAAAGGCGGTTCTCAATCTGACAACGAAGAGAAACTGGGAAGAGAACCAATTGTGGAGCAGGAAGAGCCAGTTGGGGCTTACAACTACAGGCCCCAGATCAGCCTAGAACGTGCACGCTTGCCCATGTTTGCTGGTAATATGACGGATTACTACCGCTGGAAAGCTGAATGGGAGGACATGCAACGTCTGGGAAACCCTCATGGATTGGAAAATGTGAGGAAATTCCATCTCCTGGGAAGCCTAGATGAAAAAGTCAAGAGGGACCTCGTATTGTCCAGCTGTGGATCCGCCAACGACGTGTTCAGGCTCCTGGACAACAAGTACGGAAATAAGCCGAAAATAGTGCTGCTGATTGCACAAGAAGTGCAAGGACTTTTCCCCATTAAAGGAAACCATCCGAGGAAGACAATCGAACTGATTCAAGCCGTGGAGAGAGCTCTTCGTGACCTACAAGTCTTAGGGGAGGAAGATGCTGTAAAGAACCGAGTGGTTGTGCAGTCGATTGAAAGTAAGCTTCCTGACTCCCTGAAAGAAAAGTGGATAACACACAAAAATGACCCTGGAAGCGGATTTTCACCACGCAACCACTTCGACTGTCTACTGCAATACTTGAAAAAGCAGGAGGACATTCTCGAGGAGCTAGACCAGCTACAGCCTAGCCCGGCGGACAATACTGAGAGGTCAAGCGAAAAGAAAAAAGAAAGGAGGGCATTCACCAGAGCCACATCAGGAAACACCCTAAAGGGCTCTCAACCAAGCTCATGCATCACATGTGGAGACAACGAGCACGGAGGTAGGCTGTTCGCCTGCAAGGTCTTCAAGAAGCTCAATCTGACAGGCAAGAAGGCTCAGCTTAGGAGAGCAGGAGCATGCTTTAAGTGCTTGCGCCTTCATGGTGACGATGGCGGCTGCACACAAAAGTATCTATGCTCAAAGGATGACTGTCAGAAAGAGGGCTCTTCAGACCACAATTACTTGCTCTGTCCAAAGCCACAGATCAAGAAGAAAGAGGAAAAGAGAGGAGAGCAGAGCGAGGCAAAATTGGGGAAAAGGGGGCTTGGACTAACCAACAAACAGGAGGAGCTCCTTGCCAAACTTTCTACAGAGCTGCGAGCAGAGTTCAAAGAAGCCTTTTCAAATAAGATCACGACAAAAGTGTGTGCTAGCACTGGTTGTGAGCCAAAAGAGTGCCCTGTCATTATGATGCTGTTGGATGTGACGACAAACTCTGGCCAGCTAGTCGGTACGTTGATTGATCTCGCTTCAGATACTAATTATATCTCTAATAAAGCAGCAGAGCGTTTTAAGCTAAATGGTGAGAACATTAAGTTGATTGTCCAAGGTGTTGGAGGGATGGAGAAAACCATTACTACCAAGAAGTATACCCTGAGGCTGAGAGTAAAAACTCCCAAAGGTACAATAGCAGAGCACAAACTCCTTTGTTACGGCTTGGAAGATGTTGCGAAGGTGAACCAGGCTGTCACGCCACAGCAACTGCAGAAGTTCTTTCCAAATGTTCCACTCAAGGATTTGGTCCGGCCCGAAAAGATCGACCTGTTGATTAGCCACAGGGAGGGTCGCCTGGTCCCACAGCCAGTCAGAGTAGTTGGAGACCTCGTCCTCTGGGATGGCCCCCTTGGGAAGACTGTTGGTGGAACGCATCCTGACCTCTTTGAAGTGATAGACCTAGCAGTGCACAGGTCTGAAACACATTTCGCTAGGTCAATGAGAACCGCTTCAAGGGCGTACAAAGAGATTCTCGTGAAGACGGAAGGACCCAGGGGAGTTTTGGTGGAAGGAGAAGACGCAATCCTCCGAAACACTGCAACTACCAACAAAGACGTTTTTGAATGGTTCAAGTGGGACAGTATTGGCGCTGCCTGTGACCCTCCGTGTGGTGGCTGCAGATGCGGTAGGTGCCCCCCTGGAGGCAAGGAAATGACCCTAGGAGAGGAAAGAGACTTGGAGAAAATAAAGGAATGTCTCACCTACGTGCAAGCTGACAAGCACAGCGAATCCCCTCACTGGGACGCAGCTTACCCGTGGAAAGGAGACCCCGCAACGCTGCCTGACAATCGACGTGCAGTGGAAGTGACCTTTTTAAACACTGAGAAACGACTGGAGAGGGAGCCGGAATGGAAGGCTGCGTACAGAGAGCAAATCCACGATATGGTCTCAAGAGGGGCTGCCGTTAAAGTCACCCAAAAGGAAATCGATAGCTGGAAGGGACCTAAGTGGTATATCAGTCATTTAGTTGCTCCTAATCCTCACTCAACCACTACCCCTGTAAGAATCGTCTGGAACAGTAGCCAAGAATTTATGGGAATAAGTTTAAATGACCTTCTGTACAAGGGTCCTGATGTTCTAAATCAGATAAGGGGCGTGCTTCTGAGATTCAGGACTGGGTTGTATGCCGCCCTGGGCGATGTGAAAAAAATGTACAACTCTGTCTGGCTAGAAGACAAAGAAGTACACCTCCATCGATTCCTCTGGAGAGACAATCCTGAGGAGGTGATCAAAGTCTTTGCTGTCGTCAAGGTCAACATTGGCGATAAACCTGCTGGTTGTATCGCCCAGGTGGCAATGAGAGAAACAGCCAACCTGCCCCAGTTTGCAGCCATGGTTGAGGAGCGCAGAGTTGTGGTAGAAGATAGTTATGTGGATGACATCTTGACGTCCCACAATGACTTGCGGATATTGGAGAAAATCACCAAAGGAGTGGAAAATATCTTAAAGGCTGGAGGTTTCTCCCTTAAGCCATGGGTCTTATCATGCCAAAGTGGGAGGTCTGCAATCACAACTGATGCCAGTATCAGTAAGACAACTGTGAGTATGCCCAAAACGCTGGTGTTACCCAACCAGATGCGGGACGAAGAAAGCAAAGCACTTGGAGTCGGCTATGAACCAGAGACTGACAAACTTCGTGTGATGATCTCCGTAAATTTCTCAAAGAAGAGAGGAAAGATGAGGACAGGAGTCGATTTGCGCGAAGAGGAAGTCAGAGGTAAAACTCCAAACCCATTGACGCGTCGGATGCTGCTAAGCCAGATCGCTGGATTCTACGACCCCATTGGTCTTGCCACACCCGCAAAGCAGAAAGGGGTGATGCTTGTGAGAGAAGCTTACCAAGAAGCGAGTATAAGCAGTCCAGTTAAGGACACTTGGGATGACCCACTCTTACCAAAACTACGGGAGGCTTCCATAAGACTCCTCGAAGAATATGTGAGACTTGCCCAGATCAGGTTCGAAAGAAGCCTCACACCAACCGGAACCATAGGCCATCCAATGGGAGTCACGTTTTCAGATGGGAGTGAGGCTTCCTACGGCGTGGTGCTCTATCTCCGTTGGGAGACGCAGAATGGGGTCGTAGTGAGGCTGGTTGAGTCAAAAGCAAAGCTTACCCCTCTCAACCAGAAAGGAGACGTGATTAAAGCAGAGGTATGTGGTGCTGTCTTTTCGATCCGCCTGAGAGAATACCTTGTAAAGCACTGCCGCATCAAGGTCGAACGCTGGGTCCACTTCGTGGATAGCCATACAATCCTGGGAGCAATTCACAAGGATAGCTATGGCTACCAAACTTTCTTTGCTAACCGCATCGGAGAAATCCAGAAGGCTGGACCAGTGGAAGACTGGAGGTGGATTGAGGGCAACCTGAACATAGCAGACATCATCACAAGGGGAGCAACTCCTGAGGAACTCGATGAAGGGTCAGAGTGGCAACAAGGCCCAGAGTTCCTGAGTTGGCCTGAGGCTGAGTGGCCTGTGAAAACGGCTAGTGAGATAGTGACCAGCGTGGCTGATGACGTTAAAAGGTTGCAGAGAAGAGCGTTCTCAGCTGTAGTCACCAGGTCTCAGGCAGAGAAATTCTCAGGCCCCAGCAATACTGATGTTGGGGCAGACTTGCAAGACTCCGCACCGCAACCGCAGATGAAAGACCAAGGTCCAACTCCAGCAGTAAAGAGGCCAACGAGGAAGCCCTGGGGTGTAGCTCTAGTGCACCTTGTTGGGCCCGAACGATTCAGTAGCTTGTCTAAATTGTGTGGAACAATCGCCTGGGTTCGAAGAGCTGCAGAATCGTGGCTGAGGACAAGCTACCAAGCCTCGAGCTCAGCAAAGTGGGAGGTGAGGGGCCCCAGGCTGTCTGTGGGAGAGAGAACGGCGGCTTTCCAAGACCTAGCCCTTGCGGCCCAAGACGGCGTGAACTTTCAGGATACGACCTTAAACCGCCTTGTTGTGATTAAAGATGACAACAATGGACTCTTACTTTGTGGTGGTAGAGTCCAGTCTTGGAATGAAGACGGAACCGCTGTACCTTTAATCCCGTTCCGGTCGTGGCTGGGGGCCTTGCTTGCGAGGGAAGCTCACGAAGCGAATCATGAAGGGGTGGCTGCCACACTGCTGCACACTAAAAGAAAGGCCTGGGTTGTGCAAGGTCGGAGGACAGTGAAGAAGGTGGTTAACAGGTGCATCACTTGCAAGAAGCAAAGAGCCCGGCTGTGCCAGCAAGTGATGAGCGCTCTTCCTCAGGAACGTACCAGTAGAGCGAAGCCATTCGAGTATACTACACTAGACCTCTTTGGACCCTTTGAAGTGAGGGACGCTGTTAAGAAAAGAACCAAGAAAAAGGTCTGGGGAGTCGTGTAATGTTGCATGACTTCCAGAGCCGTCCATGCTGATCTCGTCGACGACCAGTCTTCTGAGAGTTTTCTTCAGGCCTACTCCCGGTTCACTGCTCTGAGGGGGAATCCCAAAAAGCTATGGTCAGACAGAGGCACAAACTTTGTGGGCGCCAGGCCTGCTCTGAGGGAGCTACACAAGCACCTGGCCTGTTTGCAGAAGGCATCCGTTGAAGACAAGGCTGCCAGAAATAGTACAGAGTGGCAATGGGACTTTCATCCTGCAGACTCGCCACACAGGAATGGAGCAGCAGAGGCAGCTGTCAAGCTCCTTAAAAGAGCTCTTAACAGTCTTGGCGGAACAACTGGCTGCTACACCTGGGGGGAGTTCCAGACCCTTCTCTACTCTGCAGCCAACTTGACTAATGAGCGACCCATCGACGCCAGGGCACAGGAACAAGAGGACTCAGTGGAGTACTTGACCCCCAACTCACTTATCCTGGGGCGCACCGGACAGGGAGGAGACATACACGGAATCGGCATGGAAACCCGCTCTTGGCGCAGACTGAGGGCTGTCCAGGCTGGAGTCGACAGGTTCTGGAAGAAATGGAGTGAACTGGCAGGACCAAACTTGTTCATACGACACAAGTGGCACCGAGCAGAGAGAAGTATCAAGGTTGGAGACGTAGTCTGGATTGCGGACCAGAACGCCCTAAGGGGGCAGTTCCGGCTCGGCCGGGTTGCTACAACATATCCAGACGAGAAGGGGGTTGTCCGGGATGCGGACATAACAACCTGCATGGGTCTTCCTGCTCCCATGGTTCCCAGGGCCCGGAGAAAGGACTCTAACATGCACACGACAATCGTCATTCGCAGGGATGTGCGGAAGTTGGTGATCTTGATTCCTGCTGAAGACCAAGAGGAGGTAAGATAAGTCCTCACCATGGGTACCCAAAGACTGTGACTCTGTGTTCTTTGCTTAGCTAGCGGGTAACCCTGGGAGGCAACTGAGTGCTTCAAGGGCAAACCTACACTCAGTAGGAGGAAAGGTGGTGGAGCCTACCTCCTTAGTTAATACATATTTGTTTGTAAATGCCTTTAGTTTGAAATTCTCACTGAGAGACTCAAGAGACTGTGCCCTCCTTGGATCTTTGATCAGTCGGCCAAGTGGGAGGTGTTGAGACTTCTAGCTCACTCAGGAAAAGAAAAAAGAGAAAATAATAATATATATATATATATATATATATATATATATATATATATATAAATAGATAAAAGAGAAGCAAATGGGTCTGATGTGTTCAATTAAATGGGGAATGAGTGATTTCTTTAAGTTTCTTAGATGCTCGGATATGTTACGTTATGTGCGCATGCGCAGCTTCACTAGAGACTTAAATTATGGCACCTGGTAATCATTTCACGACAGACAATCATCAGGAGCACACAGCCCGTTGGTATGTAACTGCGAACTACTCACAGTCTAGTTTGAATGTTTAAGTCACTTATATGTTTGAAACTGAACGTTTACCTCACTGTGTCGGTGTTAGCTGGCCGAGAGTAACTTGTGGCTCGCTGGGTGCGGTAGCTCAGCGACCCAGATGCTGTATAGCATTAGGCTATCATTATCAGCCATTTGCGTTGTGCTGATTGTTCAGAGCACTCTGCTGGTTTCTGGTGGCGGTGGTGATAGCGGTGGTTTGGTTCGGTGATCCATGGTGGAGCGCCGCGTTGTGTTGCGTTTGTGCATGGGTGGGTCCTTTGGACAAGGCATGTGGTGGCATGGGTTCTGTGTCCTGTGGCAGCATCCGTGGCAACGGCGGAGTCGCTGTGCGCATGCTCCTCTGGCGCTAGGCATTCTGGGTGATGTAGTCAATGCTGGTTTAAGCCTGATTAGCCACATTTTTGATGGTGTTGTAGGCTTATTTGATTTTCATTATTTACATTATTATTATATTATTTGAATAATATTTACATTATTATATTTGAATAATATATTGTCATTATTTGTTTGTTGTAATTCAGGTTTATGACCTGTGGTCATATGATTTAAAATAAAATTAAGGACAAAACACGAGTCATGACATTGTGTGCTTCCTGGTGAGCCTTTTCGGAGGGCTAAATAACGAAAAATCCGAACAGTCATGTTCATACCAATATTTACACATGTTAAGTTTGCTCAAAATAAACGCAGTTGACAGTGAGAGGACGTTTCTTTTTTTGCTGAGTTTAGTTAGTAAATTAGCCAGTTAGCTTGGGTGCTTGACTGCCTTTGTGAGGTCAGAACCCTTGGATCAACCCTACTCCTCGGCCAGAACATCCAGTGTGCGCTCTGAATTTACAAATGGACAATCTGACAACGCTCTGAATTTACGAACGCCCAGAGCGTACTCTGAGCGCACTCTGGCACTCCAGATTGAATTTAATAACACACCCTAAGTCGTAAAATGTCTAGCTAGTTATTTGTTATGCTAACAAGCTAGCAAGAGGTTGCATAGCAACAGCATCAACTTCCAGTAGACAGGCGAAGCGCTAGTACGCTCAACTGAAAGGATACCGTTCGTTTACAGTATACTAAAATCAACTAATAGAATATAGTATGCAGTATATACTCATTAAGTATACAGTATGTTGGTATGGGTATTCGAACACAGCTAAATACACTATTTTATGGAACCAAAGTCAATGTGTTCTGGTGGAGAGGTTCCTTGGTTGTATGTGTAACTGAGTTGTAGCCACATACTTAAATCCGCTGCGGTAAATTTCGTTTTCCCATTCCTTCAAACTAGTTTCGTTTTTCAAACGTCACTGGGCTACTTCCTGGACCAATCAGGAGCTGTTGCTAGTCGGAAAATCAATGTTAAAAGTCTTATAACCAATCATAAATCATTTCACAAATTGCATATTATAAAAGCAAAAGGAAAATAAAAAGTCAAGTACAGGAAGTGATAATGAGGCTTTATCTGACCTGGCCATTGTAGATATAACAAGGTGACCTGGTCAATGATTAACCGACAATACCCCTAAACACACACACACAAACACCACATAAATACTATTATGATACTATACGGACACAGAGGAAACAAATACATTGATCCTTTAATTACATTGATATTTTATTGTTGTCTCAAAAAGTAACTGTTACACAGCACAAAGAATTTAAGCACAGATAAGTTCATAATTGTCTAGAATGTATCTTCTCATGATCTAGGCTTAAACAGAAGCAGCACAAGATGCCGGAGGAGCAGCGACATCATGGGTTTGGTCATGCATATTGCTTAAGATGATCTCTTTAGTAGCATTTCTTCAAGCAGTATGTACAGCAGCTTGTATCTAACAACATCTACATCTTTATTGAGCATTAAGCCCAAATACACTCAAATAACACAAATAAATAAGTGTTGCACTATAGTGTATTTGAGTGACATGAAATCGTATTTATTTCCAAAAGTGCACTGTTGACGACAGTCAAGCGAAAGAAAGAGCAAAGGCGCAACAAGACTAAAACCACACATTGACATTCACTTAAAAGGTAACAAACCTGTTCATAAATACTATTCCAAATAAAGAAACTGTGCAAGCATGGCATTTCAACAAGACAAGTTTTTTTTTTTTAAAGAAGGCCTATGATAATTACGTTTGTGGTGTTCACTCAAAGCCCTAGATGATAATATCATGCAGTGAACTATCTGAACCATAAAAGTCTCAGAAGGGCATTACACTTTTAAATCAAAGTTTTGCAGATGTTTTCATATCTCAAAAGTAGTCTAATGTCACTACATCTCACGATGTAGTTGAGGTCTGAAAACATCAGACAAACTTTCATGTATTGTGTAAAATGACCCTTTAAATAACCATTAGAAATGAGTGGTCTTTACCTCATTCAACAGAAGTAGAATGGAAAAGTACAAAACATGCACACCTGGAATAATATTCCAGTAAAAAAATAAAAATAAAAATACAACACAGCAAAATGTGAATTCAGTATGGAGGCATTGGTGTAAGCTTTAGTCAGTCACTCGACACAGCTCGCTCTATTGGGAATAACGCTTGTGATCCCTCTTCCTTCCAAAAACCTTGGTTACGTTAAATTGCCTTTTAGTTTTCATTAATTATGCCATACAGTGAGTAAAACAACAACACAGACAGAACTGGTGCAAACAAACACATTAGCCTACAGTAACAACTAAGGTGTTTTCACATATAGTCCTCTTTAAAGTGACTCTGGGGTGAAAATAATAGCTAAATAACTCAGTTATCTTTGTATTCATGCTGCCTTTGCCTTTGAATGAGTACTCAACTCTTTTGCCAGTTCACTTCACCCATTTTGTGGTTCAAGTCCTCTTTGCATTCACATTTCTATGTTTAGAAAGGAACCAATATCTTTTTCCAACATTCACTCAATTCACTCAGGGTTTTTCCAAAGTGCAGGACAAGCCATTCCATCAGCATGTAGCAGACGAATAACTGCAGACTAAATAATGCTGTAATTGAAAATTGTACAGCCAATATAGGCTACTGCCCCTTTCAGAGATATAATTTATTTTCTACCCATGTTGTGATTCTCACCAAATACATTGTCTTCTCACACTATCTAAAGATGCACTACGCAGAACATTTCATGGTTGCTAAAATTCTAATAGTTTACCCAATTTCAGTTTATGTGACAAAACAAGCAGTCATTGTGTAGAGAATCATTGTACCATCTAAACCGCTGTGAAATATATTTTCCATAACCCCAAATATTGTATATTCAGCTGTTTGTAGCTGGTGTACAAAACCGAAAGTAAACTACGCAAAAACAAAACTTCTGAACGGGAAGCATAGAAATAGCACACATAGAACAGATCTACAGCTTCGTAGACTTGCTTTCCATGGGAATTAAATATCTATAACTCACACTTCTATGTGAATTTGGTAGGGTTGCCCAAAAAGTTATATATTGTAGTTTTATACTCCATAATTGAATAAACCGTTTATGGAGCTCTCTTAGCCTATAGATCACATATTGCAAACAAATAATCTGAACTAAAAACTCATTTATTTTGGAATTTCTGTGCATCCTTGACAATCGCTAATTAATATCCCAAAACAACACACGGTTCTTCAGTGAATCTGGGGTGTAATCATTAGCCTAACAGTCAACTAAAACGATAGTTTGTATTGGACAAATTCAGGTAGGTTCCTCTCTGTTTCGTTCCGTCTGCTTCTGTTTAAGAAGCGTTTTGCAACAGAATCGGCGTAATGAATACATCCCAGCACATCATCATCTTCCCTCTTTTGTGGTACCAATGTGAGGGGTTATGGCAGAGGAAACGGTGTTGCAGTAGTCTAGTGTGTGGTGCGGGAATAATGACAAGTGAAGCTGGGGAGCTTTGTGTTCACATTGCCCTAAAAAAGGGAACAGGACCATGGAATTCAAGCGAACCCGAACTCAGACCACATCTTGAGATGGTTTCAGTTTGGTTCACTTCGGGGGATCTTTTGAGGGGTCTGAGTTCCTTCTGAGTGTTCACACTGCATAGAAAATTGAGCCAGCCGCACTGAGTTCACAAAAATTGTCTGAAATGGACCAAGTATGAAAACACCCAAAGTCATATCTACGTCTTCTGGGGGGGAATGTAAATAATTGATTTACTAATACAGTGAACATTTAATGTGTCACATTCAATAAATCAATAAATATTTACAAATCAAACAATCGTGGACATAGTTGAATAAAGATTTACAAATCAAACATTCATGGACATAGCTGAATAACATTCATAAAATAAATTACAATTTCTTCTAAATGATATTCTGATTAATGTGAATTGTCCACATTTGTCTACATTTTGGCAATGATAATTCTGCTCTTGTGAAGTGTTCTTATCATGCATTTTACCTCAAATGTGATTAAACACAATCTATTACAATTGATAAATATTGGACAAATGATTTAGAAAAGAAACTGCCTTGCTGAGATGATGGCTGCGAGTGATTTAATTGGATGAATGAATGTCTGCTATCTCTCTTGATTGATTTTGACTGCAAATGAAACCAGTCCTGTATAGTGCATAGGCCTACCCTCCTTTTCCAGCTCATGTATCATAAAGCAATCTTCTTTTATTAGACTACTTACATCACCTTCATATCCCCCTCCTCAACTGATATAATTGTCTGTCCGCACATTGCAACACAAAGCCTTGCTGCTTCCCACTTAAATACGGCAGGCAATATAGGATTGGGCAGTATCTCTGACTTCCTTATACAGTACAATGCAGTACAGTACACTACAGAGCCATATATAGAATAAATACATGGCTCTGGTACAGTATGTCATTGCAATTCCCTACTTAAGCATAGGAAGCTTATGAGGCCTTTTCAGTTTGTGACTTCTGACAGCACAGTTTAGGCCTACTGTTATTGCCCCGTCTAATGGTAAAGAGGAAGCACTGTCTCCTTAAATGTCCTCAAATATTTTTGGTGTCACAGCCGAACATTCATCACAATGAGATGTATTCAAGGAGCTAACGGACTAGAGAAAACAAAACACTTGTTTCATGATGATTAAATTAAAGGGATAGTTCACCCAAATTACATATCTGTTTTGTAATTCGGGTAAACTATCTCTTTAAAAATGCATAATAATAGCAATACATAACCGGCAATGGATGTCGGTCGTACAATCACAAATCATTAAAGCGAGGAATAACAATGAGTCAGTGAATGACTATGTGGTGCAGCCTCATCATGCACCCCTACAATCGCCATGGTCGTCTAGTGGTGCTGGTGGTTCTGAAGTCGCTGTGGGGGTTAGAGGCAGGGCGTGGAGGGATGGGTGTGTGTAAGCATGCGTGTGAGCGCTGGCGGGGTGAGCGGTTGGCAGTGACGTGATGTAGCTGGGAGGACTGGGGGGACGGGGACGCGGGGGTGTTGAGGAGGTTAGAGGTAAAGGGTCAGGGGTTAGAAGTCAGGGGTTAGAGGTCAAGGGGAGTGTGTTTACAGGTTGACCAGGTGGAGGTCGGAGGCGGCAAAGTGGGGGCACAGCGCCATGTCGGGGTTCTTGAGCTGCCGCAGCACCCGCCGGTGGAACTTGGAGCGCACACGGTTGAACTCCATGATGTCACAGGGGTCCTCCTCAATCCAGAACCGATGGAACTCCTGCATTAGGTAACCTTGGAGAGGAGGGGGTGGACCATTAGCCAGGACAGAACCACAGTAGCCTGGTCCTAGAACTGTTTGTGCTGTCTTGCCAATTCCTATGGTCATAGTTGGCTATATAGCACAAACGGCTGGGATCACAGAGCAGGACCAGAAGAAAACCGAAAACTTGTAGGTTAGCAGGTAAGGGTGGGACGACAGTATAACATTTTCATACAGTACTACAATAATTGTACCAAAATGGAAAAAAACATTGTTTTGGGATATCATATTTCAGGGAAAGATACTACAAAAAATATGATATCACAATATTGGGATAAAACAATATTGCAGGGAAAGATACTGTAGGAATTCTCACAGTATTTTATGTCTGACAAGTTGAAGGCATGCAGATCGAGAGTAGTGTAAAGAAAGAGACGATGTCATGACTGATAATGTATAAGTGCGCCGTTCGGTTCTCAAGTTATATCAGTATATCAGTATCAATATATTGTCACACGTACTAGCAGATTTAACACTCAAAGACTGCATCTGAAATGGCACCCTATTGGGCTCTGGTCAAAAGTAGTACAGTATATAGGGAATACATTGCCATTTAGTAGTACAATATAGGGCATAGGGTGCCATTTTGGCCACAATGGCTCCCACTCACAGAAGGTCTGCTGGAAGTGGCTGAGGCTGGGCATCTCCGGGGCTACGTTGTACAGGTGGGTCTTCAGGGCTCCGCTCACCAGCAGAGAGTAGGCCAGGTCCGTGATGTTGATGCCCACGATGGCAAAGGAGTATCTGGAACAATCAGTTATAAACATATCGCCTTTTATCTGAAGCTGGAATGAAGGCAATATTTTTAGCTGTGCACAAGCCTCTGTGCTGCCCCCTGCACTTGTTCCTTCTACTTGACTTAAGTAGGCAGTAGGCACTAGTGCATATGGACTAGAATGGAATATGTTTACAGTCTTATGATTGTAATGTGGCTTAATGATCTCACAGGTTTTGATTGGGTGAAAATAATGTATGGCCTTGTTGAGATTTGAAATCCACAACGTGGACTTGGCCTATTGCAGTGCAAGTATGATAACTGATTTTGCCATGGTTTGACTGAGACAATTGAACTAAAGGAATAGGTGTGTACAAGAGCTGAATCTAAACAAATCCTGGCACACACACACACACACACACATTTCACCCTCTGAAAACACACACACACACACACACACACACACACACACACACACATTGCCTGAATATAGATGTCACAGCAGGACTTCCAGTGCTGAAACAGCCCCTCTGCCAGAGCCAAAGCGCCCTAGAGCTACAATAACCCTCCACCCCATGCCCAGATCTCCCATAATCCTTTTAGACACTGCCATGCCCATGGTATGATGAGGACACAAGGATATCAAAGGATTCTTCTTGATATTCTCTCCTTTGCCATCTCCTCTGCGTTCTTGCGTGTTTTAGGGATTCGAGACTCACCCAATTGCTTTATCAAAATTCTTCTGTTCCCATTCTGCTTTGCTCATTTTGCTGTGGAGTACACAAGCATGAGTGTGAGTGTGCATCTAGAGCTCTGACATTGCAGTATTTTCTTACTGCTGAGGTAGCCTGGTCCCAGATCTGGTTGTACTGTCTTGCCAGCTCCTATGGTCATTGTCAGACAGCACAAACCGAACTGGAACCAGGCTGCTTCTGAGGTACCTCAGAAACTTACAAAGACCTCAGCTAATGAAACAAGTTGAGTAGTGCAAAGAAAGTGCCATGATGCAGTTTCATATGACAATTTCCTTTACTATCTAGATTCTATAACTCATCGTAATTAATGAATGGAATGCATAACTATAACAAGTACAAATAGAGATAATTCAAAAAACGTTGCAAATCAATTGGTCAGTATGAAAGTGAAATGGTGAAGTAGTACCTTGCCTCTTTGGGAATGCTCCTACAAACGTGAGAGAGAGGGATGGAGAGAATGGAGGTGGAGAAAAAAAGAAAGTGAGTGTGCCCAGTGAGATGTAGATCAAAGCAAATGTGCCAAACGATAGAAATGTAAAACCCTAGTCACAACTGCAGTCATCCAAGTGTGTACTATAAATTGCAGCTATAGACTGACACAGCCACAGTGTAGCCTAACCAGTGTGGAGAAACTAAGGTCAGGTTCATTAGGGCACACACTGGAAACTTTTCTAAAATTGTACACAACGGAAAGCGAAAATGTGTGTTTCTTATTGGGCAAGTTCAGGTAGTTACTCCCTGTTCAGCACTTTTTTCCCCGTTAGGTGCCTAATGAACATGACCCAGGAGAAACTCAAAACATCAGAGAGGTCTGATGGGAAATAGAGTTCGAGACTACTGATAGTGATTTCCCTTTTTATAAGATTTCCTCCCATGGAGTTTCAATAGTGGGACTGTGTTATGTTGAGAGTTCGTGTGACTCCAGTGCTTAATCATACAGGTCGCGTTCCAGGCCGACTACATTGCAGACGTTGCATTGCATCAACCAATGGTTAAGTGCCATTTCATCGACAGCACAGTTGGGCATCCGATTGCTATACCATATGATGTGGCTAGATAATATGTTAAACACCTATCCAGGTGTTGTGGATCTGGAAGGCGTCTGCAATGTAGTCAGCCAGGAACGCGGGATTAGATGGTGAGCTGACAAATAAGCATGATAGGTACAAATCATCCAACATATCAAGCAGTCATTGGTTCGACCCTAGATAGATCATTCTTCAAAGCATGTTGTAAGTGGTTGAGATAAATCAAGAGCCAATCTCTATGCCATAGGAGGTCAGGGGGCGGGTAAAGGAGGGGTAAAGGGGAGGGACCCACCTGTGTTTGGGCTGCAGGGAGTCATGAAGCACCTGGAGAGCGGTGGCCTTGTCATGCTCAGCAAAATATCTATGGTAGAGGAAGATAAAACACAGGGGAAACATAAACTAGAATTGTACAGGATTGTCTATTTGTCCCTTCACATTGTTACTGGATGTATAATCAGTACTGTACTATTGTCTGGTCCTTGTCTGCAGAGGAAAACATTTGTACAGTACAGTGACTCATATTACACACATATACACACACACACACACACACACACACACACACACACACACACACACACACACTGTCACACACACAGAGACACTCACAGAAGATTGTGTAGGCCCAGTAGACCCATGCCCCTGAAGTCAGTCTTGGGGTCGTTGCCTTGGAAACCGATCTCACACCACTGCTTGGAGATCCGCCCGGTGAGTGGCGAATCAGGACGCAGTGTCTTCCACAGCTACAACAGGACAAACACAGACATTAATCAGGGAGAGACTACTTACTGCTATCAGTAAATTAAGCCAGATCCCGTATTCATAAAGTGTCTCAGAGTAGCAGTGCTAGGATCAGGTCCCCCCTGTCAATATATTGTTATTCATTATGATTTAAAGGCTAAACTGATTCTAGATCAGCAATCCTACTCTGAGACGCTTTATGAATATGGGCCCTGATATTCAATACCTGGCCTTTTGAAATAGAGCAAATGACAATGTTGCATTGTCAGTGTTTGTATTATGTCAGCAATTCAGTCGCCTTACATTCTGAGCAGGGGATCCAATTACAGTATATACTGTATCTACCCCACACTGAGTAACTACCCCACTCTAGCTCCCCAACTATAGAAAGCACAGAAATTCTACCTTTATATCAACAGAGATATTAAATAGTGGTGATTATAGTAGCACTTCATAATGCATTATAATAACATTATAATGTACATGTGTAATAATCTAATCCATTCATCCTACCTTCATCAGCATCTGCTCATGGTCGGGGTTCTCACAGTCGTACGGCTCCCTGCGTAGCTTCTCCACCTCCGCCACCAGGCCACGGTAGCCTACGATCTGGAACAGGCTGGCCTGGAGGGAGATGCCTAGCCTGGGGAGAGACACAGCCATACCAGGGTCAGCCTGGAGGTCAGCCTGGAGGTGGCCTACTACTACAGGTTTGTGTTCAATAGACACCAAACGGAACAGAAAGAGAAATGGGGAGGGTCTGGTCTTTTCCTATACAAAATGCTCAAACGTTAAGCTATGGTTTACCCTAATGAACTCTGTGAGAGCATGCTCTTTTTGGAGGCTCCTTTTGTAAGTACTGTAGGGCCAGGATTCAATCCAAGGTGCATTGTAGCGCAGGGCACTATAACGGTCTCTTAAAGGTCATTTGCGTTTGAGCCAACGTGCGAGGTTTACCAAAAATGCAATCACCGAAAACTTTGTGGAAAATTCCTTTAAAAGGGATTGTCGGCTGTATAGTGATCTGCGCTATAACATGCCTTGGACTGAATCCCGGCCGAATGTAGGTCTTTCAATCCTGGTCAGTAGTCTGACTAGAGTACAAATCAATTGCATTCTAGTTAGGACAGGCACGTTATGAACCTTAAAAGACTGCTTGGTGGCTCTCAGTACTTGATGCACAGCGATCAACAGATCCAGTGCTGAACATGATCTTACTGTGGGTTAGTGTCAGGGTTGACCTTCTTCAGGGTCATGATGTCATCGATGGTCTTCTCCACACGGTCTGGGTGAGCACTGAGGGCAGACTGGCATAGCTGGAGAGGAAGGAGAGGCGGAGGAGGAAAAAGAGGAGGAGGAGGAATAGGAGGCAGGAAGAGAAGGAGGAAGAGAGAACAATGCATCATCACAGTTGTGTATAAATGTGTATAAGTTATGAAATACCATATTACCCGTCAAATGTATACCACTCACCTCATTCTTTGAGTACCTGAGGGAAGACTCTGAATGGGGAAAAACAAGTTTAAAAAGAAATGCTAACAATCCTACAGTATTTCAAATTCCCAGTTCCCACCCATCACTTTTTATCATTATCATAGCCTACATACAGTATGTCTCACACATAATCAGAATTGATAACAGATTAAATTACATCTTGACGCATTAAACAATTCCTCTAAGGCAAAAAGTAGGCCTACCGATCTTAAGGGTCCTTCGGGCCCCTGGCTTGTTGTTGTGGCAGATCCGTTGCAGTTCACACCGCCCCGTGACCTTCCTGATCACAAACTTCAGGCCTCGCCACAGACATTTACAGTACAGGAACACAAAGAACTGTGTCACCACCCTACAGGAGGAGGAAGGGAGAGAGAGAGAGAGAGAGGGAGGGATGGAGAGGGAGAGAGAGAGAGAGAGAGAGAGTATATTCTCTACATTCTTAATGTGACCGACCCAGGTCTTCTGCGTACCACATCAAGACTGTGTTAGCCGACTGAGCTAAAGTCTAGGCATTAGCTTGGGGAACTAATTAAAGTCTTACATTTACATTTAGCAGACGCTCTTATCCAGAGCGAGTTACAGGAGCAATTAGAGTTAAGTGCCTTGCTTAAGGGCACATCGACAGATTTTTCACCTAGTCGGCTCGGGGATTAGAACCAGCAACCTTTCGGTTACTGGCACAAGGCTCTTAACCACTAAGCTACCTGCCGCCCGTCTTCAGGTCACAGTCAAAGTTACTCATCCTCGGTTAGACTAAGACACACTGATTTGATCTAGGCCAGAAGTACAGTGATGTGCTATAGTACCCATAATGTTCTGTACCTTGTACATAGTGTGCTTATGATGGGCACCATTGTTAAGTGTTTATGCTCAGGGAAGAGAATGCCTGCTCAACTCTCTCCCTCTCCCTCTCTTTAGCATGTGAAGAACTATTTGCTGTTTGTTTAAAATTACATTATTCGCTCTTCTCTTCTCTTTCCTCCCTCTTTCTTTCTCTCTCTCGCTCTTTCTCCCGTCCCTCCCTCCCCCCTTTCCCTCTCCTTCAGGCTCCATATTTCGGTCTGAGGGGAGCTTCTGCCCCCGGCCTGATAAGAGTGTAGTTCCAGTCACCCAACTGGGACAGAGGGAGAAGGATGACGTGGGTCGGATACACAGCAGCCTCCTAATGTAGGCTGTACTAGCACAGTGTGTGTGTGTGTGGTGAGGTACTCTTCCTGCACTGTAAACCCCAAAGCATTTTTAACTCAAATACTTCTAGTAAATTGAACTCAAAGTAAATGAAAAGTCATTATTACTTAAAATGTGTATGTGGAACTGACTAAAAACTAAATGAGAAGTCACATCAACAAAAACAAATTATGTTTCAACCCACTGTCATAAAGAGTTTAATTATAATGATAATCTTCACCTAGGAACTCACTTGGTGAAGGCCACAGGACTGAAATACAGTCATGGGTGGTTCCTCTACAATTCACTCGAAAAGGCAAAGCATACTGGGAAATGATATTGGAGGCATGGCTTAGTGGGGGCGTTACTCAAAATGTTCAAGCTGATACAACTCAAATCTGGACCCCCTACAGCACGTGTCAAAGTCATTCCACAGAGGGTCGAGTGTCTGCGGGTTTTCGCTCCTGCCATGTACTTGACAACCTGGTTGTCTAAGTCTTAATTGAAAGGAAAAACCAAAAACACGCAGACACTAGGCCCTCCATGGAATGAGTTTGCCTGCCTGCCTGCCTGCCTGCCTGCCTGCCTGCCTCTGCCTGCCTGCCTGCCTGCCTGCCTGCCTGCCTGCCTGCCTGCCTGCCTGCCTGCCTGCCTGCCTGCCTGCCTGCCTGCCTGCCTGCCTGCCTGCCTGCCTGACCTATCTATCTATCTATCTATCTATCTATCTGAACCTGTTTGGAGGTGATGAGTTGGAGTGAGAGCTATGGTTCATGGCCCATACCCAACTGAGTACCTGCCAAGTCAGAGAGCTTTGAAGCTATAAGGTTCTATCTGCATTTTTGTCTAAATGTCGTTTTTGAAATAGCCTTGTTCTGTTCAATGTTCAGCAAGTGCCAACACAGGTGAACACCACTAGTGCTTTGAAATGTGATAATAGCCTAATATTAGGGATGTCAAACGTTCAGGCTTCTGCACAGACACTATGGAGGCTCCAGTCTAGAGCCCCGGGTTAAATTGTGTTTGAGATCATTTTTGTACTCTCTAAATGTTAAATTAGTGAGAAATAGGTGTCATTGTTGCAATGTGAGTGGGCAACATATGAAATTATTGTATATTGCCCTAATTTCTCTAATGTGGACAGTTTGTGTTATTCCCATAAAATTGAGTGGAATTACACATCCTTTTTACCTTAGATTGGTGATGTTAGTATAAATGTTTATAGTCATTACGATGACATAAGATTGAATGCTTAAAACATATCAATATCTTAGTGAAATTGATTAATGAAATGGCTTGGAATGGCACAGACAATTCGGGGTGGTCTCTCTATAAAAGTCGCTGGCTACACACCAATACACAGATTTGACAGTCAAACTTAAATAGCAGCTAAACGTTCTCACTGTCGATATCCTATGCCACGCCATAATTCATTTAAATTAGGAACAGTTCGGGCCAGAAGGTTGAGAGTTTGCCGACCACCACGGATGAGCTCACTCTACTTGCCTGTCTCATTACACTACGATCAGAGCCGGCTGCAGACAATGATCAGGTAGGGGGAAATCAGAATTTCAACATTTTGATGCTATATTTATAATTATAAAATATATGCAAAGATTTTCCACCAAGGTTTCTTTCTGTGCCAATGCACCACACACAACCAATAAGCAATGCATAACTGCATATCGATTACCGACTTTGAGCTTTTCATCATGGTTTGCGTTTTCAACACCACAATCAAATAAGAGTTTGTCAATCTCGACAAACAGAAAATACATCCCTCCCTACTTAGTATCTAAGCCTTGACAATCTCAGAATGTCATTAAACTTTTTGGTGTTTTGAAACAGATGCCTCTTTTCAATGGCCGGTGCGCAGTTTGGATGCAGGAATTATATTACAGTGGAGTGGATGAACGTGCCCGGGTAGCCTACAGGAGACTTTTGAAATAGCCTAATCAGATTAAAACATTGTGAATGGTTGTGTTTATGCTACACCTGAAAGGTAATACAATTAAAAAAGTTAAATGACTTAAATATAATTTAATCATTAGGTTCTAGGTCAAGGAATAGCCACTCGGATCGGGAAAGGAGGCAGAACGCGCGTTAAGCTTTTCTGAATAACTGGGCCTGCTGAGAGCATAGGCCTTTGTGGCTACAATATATAGGACGACTTGGGAGAATGATGGTTGGCAACAGACAGCGATAAAATAATTTATACACAATACCCCATAATGACAAAGCGAAAAAAGGTTTTTCAAAGGTTTTGCAAATGTATTAAAAATAGAAAACAGAAATACCTTATTTACATAAGTATTCAGACCCTTAGTTATGAGACTCGAAATTGAGCTCAGGTGCATCCTGTTTCCATTGATCATCCTTGAGATGTTTCTACAACTTGATTGGAGTCCACCTGTGGGAAATTCAATTGATTGAACATTATTTGGAAAGGCACACACCTGTCTATATAAGGTCCCACAGTTGACAGTGCATGTCAGAGCAAAAACCAAGCCATGAGGTCGAAGGAATTGTCCGTAGAGCTCTGAGACAGGATTGTGTCGAGGCACAGATCTGGGGAAGGGTACCAAAAAATATCTGCAGTATTGAAGGTCCCCAAGAACACAGTGGCCTCCATCATTCTTAAATGGAAGAAGTTTGGAACCACCAAGGTTCTTCCTAGAGCTGGCCGCCCGGCCAAACTGAGCAATCGGGGGAGAAGGGCCTTGGTCAAGAAGGTGACCAAGAACCCGATGGTCACTCTGACAGAGCTCTAGAGTTCCTCTGTGGAGATGGGAGAACCTTCCAAAAGGACAACCATCACTGCATCACTCCACCAATCAGGCCTTTATGGTAGAGTGGCCAGACGGAAGCCACTCCTCAGTAAAAGGCTTGGAGTTTGCCAAAAGGCACCTAAAGACTCTCAGACCATGAGAAACAAGATTCTCTGGTCTAATGAAACCAAGATTGAACTCTTTGGCCTGAATGCCAAGCATCGCGTCTGGAGGAAACCTGGCACCATCCCTACGGTGAAGCATGGTGGTGGCAGAATCATGCTGTGGGGATGTTTTTCAGTGGCAGGGACTGGGAGACTAGTCAGGATCGAGGCAAAGATGAACAGAGCAAAGTACAGAGAGATCATTGATGAAAACCAGAGCGCTCAGTACCTCAGACTGGGCCGAAGGTTCACCTTCCAACAGGACAACGACCCTATGTACACAGCCAAGACATCGCAGGAGTGGCTTCGGAACAAGTCTCTGAATGTCCTTGAGTGGCCCAGCCAGAGCCCGGACTTGAACGTGATCGAACATCTCTGGAGAGACCTGAAAATAGCTGTGCAGCAACGCTCCCCATCCAACCTGATAGAGCTTGAGAGGATCTGCAAAGAAGAATGGGAGAAACTCCCCAAATACAGGTGTGCCAAGCTTGTAGCGTCATACTCAAGAAGACTTGAGGCTGTAATCGCTGCCAAAGGTGCTTCAACAAAGTACTGAGTAAAGGGTCTGAATACTTATGTAAATGTAATATTTCAGTTTTGTATTTGTAATAAAATAACAACAATTTCCAAAAACCTTTTTTTTTTTGCTTTGTCATTATGGGGTATTGTGTTTAGATTGATGAGGGGAAAAAACGATTTAATCCATTTTAGAATAAGCCTGTAACCTAACAAAATTTGGAAAAAGTCAAGGGGTCTGAATACTTTCCGAAGGCACAGGTGTTGAAGAGCAACATTGTCCCAGACAGGTTTCAGTCACAGTACATTTATTTTAGGCTAGCAGTGTTTCTGTCAGGTTTCTGTACTGCACATGTGATGGCAGAGTATGCAAAACAAATGTGCACCCGATTGCAAAAAATCATCATGATATCATTCGGCGGGTAGGCCTACTTTGCAGTCAACATTTAATTGGGAAGGTTTTTTGGGGAAAAGGTTGAAAATTACATTCTGCATGCATCGCAGATTTTATATAGCCGATAGGCTTTATATCTTCACTTTAGCAGGGTTTACTTCAGGCTGACTACTAGCATCTATTGAGTTGCAATTTCCCATGAATTGAATGTCCAAATCAACTAAAAGTATATACAAAATAAGTTTTGCATCGACACAATCCTTTTACTGTTTGCGACTCACAAATTATTATTTTGATTACCATGATTAGATTCACGGCGATTTAACTGAACCCCAACTACTACAATGGCGAAACACATCATTCAATTCGTTAAAAATAATCATTTAAAAACAATAGTTTCATATGAATTAAATGAATCACTATTATTATTAATTTTTTATATTTTGAGAAATGTGAAGAGGGGCATCCGTTATATAGTAAATTCAATTTGTATGGCCTAAACAAGATCAATAGGGGGGCTTTTTGAGCTGCGTGTCTCATGTCTTCACTGTTCTTTCATGCGCAATGACGCACCGGACCTCTCCGCTGCCTATCAGCTATTCCTCTATGTTCTTCTGGATTTATATAGAAAACTTGTGCAGATTTTAATGATTTTATGTGTGTTATGATTGCTAGTTAACCTATTGCAGATCTGGACAAACGATCCACCTACCACTCTTGCAGTGGTGTAAATACTTTAAAGCACTACTTTAAGTCATTTAAGTCATTTTTGTGGGTATCTGTACTTTACTATTTATATTTTTGACTACTTTTACTTTTACTTCACTACATTCCTAAAGAAATGAATGTACTTTTTGCTCCATACAATTTCCCTGACCCCCAAAAGTACTTGTAAACAGAGGAAATGTGGCTATATGAAAGACATTATATAGTAATACCTGCAAAATGGGAAAATGGGGAATGTAAACCCCCCCCCACCAGTCAAAAGTTTGGACACACCTACTCATTTTAGGTTTTTTCTTTATTTCTACTATTTTTAACATTGTAGAATAATAGTGAAGACATCAAAACTATGAAATAACAAATGGAATCATGTAGTAAACAAAAAAGTGTTAAACAAATCAAAATATATTTTAGATATGAGATTCATCAAATAGCCACCCTTTGCCTTGATGACAGCTTTGCAAATTCTTGGCATTCTCTCAACCAGCTTCACCTGGAATGCTTTTCCAACAGTCTTGAAGGAGTTCCCACATATGCTGAGCACTTGTTGGTTGCTTTTCCTTCACTCTGCGGTACGACTCATCCCAAACCATCTCAATTTGGTTGAGGTCAGGGGAATGTGGAGGCCAGGTCATCTGATGCAGCCCTCCATCACTCTCCTTCTTGGTAAAATAGCCCTTACACAACCTGGAGGTGTGTTGGGTCATTGTCCTGTTGAAAAACAAATGATAGTCCCACTAAGCCCAAACCAGATGGGATGGCGTATCGCTGTAGAATGCTGTGGTAGCCATGCTGGTTAAGTGTGCCTTGAATTCTAATTAAATCACAGACAGTGTCACCAGCAAAGCACCCCCACACCATAACACATTTACATTTACATTTTAGTCATTTAGCAGACGCTCTTATCCAGAGCGACTTACAGTTCGTGAGTGCATACATCATTTTTTTATTTTTCATACTGGCCCCCCGTGGGAACACCTCATCCTCCACGCTTTACGGTGGGAAATACACATGCGTAGATCATCCGTTCACCCACACCGCATCTCACATAGACACGGCGGTTGGAACCAAAAATCTCCAATTTGGACTCCAGACCAAAGGACACATTTCCACTCGTCTACTGTCCATTGCTCGTGTTTCTTGGCCCAAGCAGGTCTCTTCTTCTTATTGGTGTCCTTTAGTAGTCGTTTCTTTGCAGCAATTAGACCAAGAAGGCCTGATTCACACAGTCCCCTCTGAACAGTTGATGTTGAGATGTGTCTGTTACTTGAACTCTGTGAAGCATTTACAGTCGCTTGCGAAAGTATTCACCCCCCTTGGCATTTTTCATTTTGTTGCCTTACAACCTGGAATTCAAATTGATTTTTTGGGGGTTTGTATCATTTGATTTACACAACATGCCTACCACTTTGAAGATGCAAAATATATTTTCTTGTGAAACAAACAAGAAATAAGACAAAAAAACAGAAAACTTGAGAGTGCATAACTATTCATACCCCCAAAGTCAATACTTTGTAGAGCCACCTTTTGCAGCAATTACAGCTGCAAGTCTCTTGGGGTGTGTCTCTATCAGCTTGGCACATCTAGCCACTGGGATTTTTGCCCATTCTTCAAGGCAAAACTGCTCCAGCTCCTTCAAGTTGGATGGGTTCCGCTGGTGTACAGCAATCTTTAAGTCATACCACAGATTCTCAATTAGATTGAGCAGTATGCTTAGGGTCATTGTCCTGCTGGAAGGTGAACCTCCGTCCCAGTCTCAAATCTCTGGAAGACAAAACAGGTTTCAAGAATTTCCCTGTATTTAGCGCCATCCATCATTCCTTCAATTCTGACCAGTTTCCCAGTCCCTGCCGATGAAAAACTTCCCCACAGCATGATGCTGCCACCACCATGCTTCACTGTGGGGATGGTGTTCTCGGGGTGATGAGAGGTGTTGGGTTTGCGCCAGACATAGCGTTTTCCTTGATGGCCAAAAAGCTATACCTTCTTCCAAATGTTTGGGGAGTCTCCCACATGCCTTTTGGCGAACACCAAACATGTTTGCTTTTTTTTTTCTTTAAGCAATGGTTTTTTTCTGGCCACTCTTCCGTAAAGCCCAGCTCTGTGGAGTGTACGGCTTAAAGTGGTCCTTTGGACAGATACTCCAATCTCCACTGTGGAGCTTTGCAGCTCCTTCAGGGTTATCTTTGGTCTCTTTTTTGCCTCTCTGATTGATGCCCTCCTTGCCTTGTCCGTGAGTTTTGGTGGGCGGCCCTCTCTTGGCAGGTTTGTTGCGGTGCCATATTCTTTCCATTTTTTAATAATGGATTTAATGGTGCTCCGTGGGATGTTCAAAGTTTCTGATATTTTTTTATAACCAACCCTGATCTGTACTTCTCCACAACTTTGTCCCTGACCTGTTTGGAGAGCTCCTTGGTCTTCATGGTGCCACTTGCTTGGTGGTGCCCCTTGCGTAGTGGTGTTGCAGACTCTAGGGCCTTTCAGAACAGGTGTATATATACTGAGATCATGTGACAGATCATGTGACACTTAGATTGCACACAGGTGGACTTTATTTAACTAATTATGTGACTTCTGAAGGTAAATGGTTGCACCAGATCTTATTTAGGGGCTTCATATCAAACGGGGTGAATACATATGCACGCACCACTTCTCCGTTATTACTTTTTTTGAATTTTTTGAAACAAGTAATTTTTTTCATTTCACTTCACCAATTTTGACTATTTTGTGTATGTCCATTACATGAAATCCAAATAAAAATCCATTTAAATTACAGGTTGTAATGCAACAAAATCAGAAAAACTCCAAGGGGGATGAATACTTTTGCAAGGCACTGTATTTGGGCTGCAATTTCTGAGGCTGGTAACTCTAATGAACTTATCCTCTGCAGCAGAGGTAACTCTGGGTCTTCCATTCCTGTGGTGGTCCTCATGAGAACCAGTTTCAGAAATTCCACAAATTAACTTTTAAGAAGGCACACCTGTTAATTGAAATGCATTCCAGGTGACTACCTCATGAAGCTGGCTGAGAGAATGCCAAGAGTGTGCAAAGCTGTCATCAAGGCAAAGGGTGGCTATTTGAAGAATCTCAAATATAAAATATATTTTGATTTGTTTAACACTTTTTTGGTTACTACATGATTCCATATGTGTTATTTCATAGTTTTGATGTCTTCACTATTATTCTGGTACTCTGTAGCTCAATTGGTAGAGCATGGCGCTTGTAACGCCAGGGTAGTGGGTTCGATCCCCGGGACCACCCATACGTAAAAATGTATGCGCACATGACTGTAAGTCGCTTTGGATAAAAGCGTCTGCTAAATGGCATATTATATTATTATATTATTCTACAATGTCGAAAATAGTAAAAATAAAGAAGAACTCTTGAATGAGTAGGTGTGTCCAAACTTTTGACTGGTACTGTATATCACATTCACAGGAGGCATGACACACCCATTTGTGTACACTGAGTCAAGACCATATTTTCAGTTTGCATTTTGGTAAACTGGTACAGCAGTTTAGATAAACTGGGACACCATTATTATAGTCCTAATTGTACACCAATGACAATTGAATTACATTTTGTTTGATTAGGAAACATCTGAAGATTTCAGAAATGTATCATGTGTTGGGCTAATATGTTGGATAGATGTCTGAATTCACTCAAATAACAGTACTAATTTACATTTTTACATTTTCATCGTTTTTTTCGTACTGGTTCCCTGTGGAAATTGAAATCACAACCCTGGTGTTGCAAGCGCCATGCTCTACCAACTGAGCCACACGGGACCAGTACTAATAACAGTCCTACAAGAAAAAATGAAAAGGATATAGTATTACCGACCTAACCTAAGTAGGCTACAGGGGGTCCCTAATGTAAACTGGATCTCTTTCCTCCATAAGACTGTCCCACTTTAGCTACTCCATGCTGTCCTACTTTAGCTAGCTATGGTTGGTAAAGCGGGACAACTAAAAAAATGACAATTACAAAATGTAAACATAATATTGGCAACTTTTTTATATATATTTTGATGCACCAGTAAATAGTATGCACATTTACATTACAATTTGGCACAGTGCATTATTTATGACAGTTGTATAACCTTAACATCAAAACAGAAAAAAGCTATGTCGCTGATCTTACTGTGTACTTTGCAGGGTGAGCTCCCTGTTTGTAGCTTGCTCTGCCCCCCTCTATGATTCACACCAATGAAGTGATGTGATTTTGATCATGTGGTTTCTGCAAGGATTTAGTAACAATAGTTTAGCTTTTCTCTTGTCAGACCAAGAAATAGACAAGTCAGGATTAAGCTGTCACAGTTTATATGATGCCCCACTCTTTCTAAATTCACCCTATTTATCAAAAAAAACATTTTCAACTTAAGTTTAAGCAATATAAATTGAACTTTCAACATTCATCTCCAATGGTATTGTACTTAATCATATAAAAACTGCTGAATGGGTCCAAAAACGTGCTGCGATTGTGTTATGTTGATGATATACCAGAAATCACCAAAACGGGTTTGCCCTGCTGCCTACTAATATGAAGCAGATGATAGTATGAAAGGATACACAGCAGCCAGTAGACTATCTAACACATGTCCACTGAGTGTATTGATCACAGACCACAAATCCCGGGGGACTATTTTCTCTCCCCACTGCCTGAGAACGAGACTGGCATGCTAAGTAGGCCAAGCATACGCACGGTGAGCGCATTCAAACATTAGCCAACTCCATTAGCCCATGGAGCAGCAATAAGCACTGCCATGGGACACGGGAGTAGGCTGAGAGCACTTGTGCTTGCAAACACTCACACGGTAATTAAGTGATTGGTAGGCCTACACTACGCACAATAACCACCCTAACCGAGCGTCGTCACTGAAAGGTTCGTAAAAGCGCAAAGGCGCGGGAATAAAGGCCTGGTTGCCTGCAAAAGCCCTCTGTTTTCTATTCTCCTAAGTATCTCTATTCTCCTACACCTGAAAGATTGGCGGAGCTGTCCTTTCAGCACCACACACACAAGGGCACAGTTTGTCACATAAAATCGTGCCTATCTAAACAATATGGTGTGAATTAAATTTGGGTTGTTCATCTTTTTTCAATTTAAGCTAGTTATCAAGCTTCTTGATAACTAGCTTCTTATTCATTCACATTTGACCATGGAATAACAACATGCAAATAAGGCCACTGGGAGGACTTAAATTACCATTTAAGGCTATATAGACAAAATGTCAATCCACATGAGTGAAAAGAAAGCATACAACATTTTAGGCTTCGCCTATGTGAGTTGACAGTATAGGCAAGGCCTCATTACAAGAAGTTCTGACCATTCATTAAAAATATATTTTTAGTAGGCTAGGCCTATAGCAAAGTATCCCTTTAAGAAAGAGCGTATATTTGCCTACCTCAAAAAATTCTTCATTTTGATGATTTTGCCGAGTTCCTTATCTTTTCTTTAGAATTGACACACGGCCATTGACCGATGTATTCCTGCATAAAAAAAAGAAACAAGTGGGAAGGGAAAAACATCATTTTACATTATTAATACAAGCATACAGAAACATAAGGATAGCATATAACGTTTTAATGTCTGGTGAATGGCGCGTCTTATTTGGTCGGCAGTTTCCATGGTGCTGTTGTGCCGTCAGATTATAGGCTATATGCTACATTGTTGTGAGCAAGTAAACCACATTGAATCGATATAGCCTAGCCTACCAGTTCTTCAGGTAAGGCTACCTGCAATATGATGGAAAGAACATTCTTAATCTCATTATAAGGTAAATAAATCACACAGTTGTGTGGTTTGGTGCAGCCTTAGCCTATTTCTCGAAGCTAATAATTGGCACCCAAGGCACACCATGCATAACACGAGCTCTCGAGTAACACAATGAAATCAATCGTGCGTCCTGAAAAGGAACATGCACATATTTACAAATAGATCAATAATTGCACTCACAGGAAAGAAGCAGAATGCCAGATAAAGAGCCGGATAAAGACGCAATAGATTGCCGCCGGTGGTGGCCTCGCGTTTGTGCGATTGTCCTCTTCACTCGATAGCAGGTAACTGTTCTTCCTCCATGATGACAGCGTCACTGAGGGGATGAGGAGACCGAGCGGCAGAACAGCATCGCAATGCAGAGTCGGTGCCGCCGCGAGGTGGAGTAGAGAGCGTCAGCCCAGCCCAAGCCTCGCGCTCCAGACAGACACCTTCGTAAAAACAAAACGGGTCACAGACTCATCAGACCCAAAGAGATGTCCACCTAAATTATATAATTTTATCAGATTGTCATGTTTGTTTTGTGTCGCCTAGGCCAGCTAGCCTACTTGGTAATTGCGATGCGTCTGGCTATAAAATAGCCTAGGGCGCAGGAATCGCAGTCTGTCAACCATAAAAAAAGCTCTATATTTGTGACACTATAATAAGATTATATGGGCTATTTATAGGGCTATTAAGTCTATATACTTCTTGGATGCGCGAGCACGCACCTCAAGGTTTTAAATTATATGTTCAAATGAGCTATCAATATTATCTAGTCGTGTGATTTACAGGCTCCGAGAACTTCTGTTATTTCTGTTTGTGTCCAACGTTTTACAGTGCATCGTCTTATAGGGCTATGTGTATATGATTGCACTACTAGGCTATCGATCTGTTTGTTGTATGGTCTCAAGAGAGACCTGGCAACTTGTCTACCATGATGCAGGTTTTCTCTCTAATTATAACCTATTATTAATTCTGATTTGGTCTCTAGGTTAACTGTATCCATACACTGGAAATATTAGTTGTGCATGGTTGTTTGACAACCATTATAACCAAGACTAAGAATCAAGATGTTAATTAAATGTGTGTAGCCATGATGCAGCAATTGGTTTGCACTTAGCATCATTGCCCTTTCAATGCCATCTGTTCGTCTGGACATTACATTGACAAACTGACACAGTCACTGAGGGATATAGCACAATAATGACAACATGTCCCCATGAGCTCCGGAGTTGGTTAATGTAGACTGTGTGCCCATGAGCTCCCAAGTCTCGAAAGCGGTGTCTTTTGGCGTCCACGATTAGCTAGCTAGTTGACCACTGCATGGCCAGTGTGAGCCAGCATGCCAGCTACATTTCAGTCACTAACTAACCTTTAAATGTGTTGAAACATAAGAGTATTTGGCTGAAAACGAACAAGTAGCCAGTTGTTGTCCATGGTGGAATCAAATATAACCCACTGGCTCCTGAAGCCTATGTCCCCATGAGCTCCCGAGTCTAAAGCTAGCGTCGCGAATTAGCATTTCGCTAGCTAGCAGGGCAGTTTTATAAGAAATAAAAAAGCCCTCCTCTGCGACAATGTAATTGGGGAGTGGGAATGTCAGATTCGTTTTTGAAGTTTATGTTCACTGTCATTGAAGTTGGTGGTTACTACTGGTTTCAGATCCCAGGTGAGAGAAATTGTCTGCCACGATTCGTGTTTTGGTAAGGTCTCGGAGTGATGTCACGCACTCAAGAAGGCGCATCCAATCACCCGACGGGTTCTATGTCGAGAGAGTCTTCTTCTTCTTCTTCTATGAGGTTTAACGGCGGTTGGCATCCAATTTGTTGCATTACCGCCACCTACTAGACTGGAGTACAACTCCCTTTTCTTTTCCTTGAAAAATAAAACAAAGCAAAGAAATACCCTACCATCTAACACTACACTCACAAATTCAAAACTATAACTAATAATTAACCCTACCCTTCTCCACTATTTAAATATACTCACTCCTACCTCATGCCCTCAACCTGAAATGATGGGACATCACCACTTAACACTCCCTGTAACTCTTCTGCTGTCAAGTCTCGCACACCCAAATATCCATCTGCAGCTGCCACCACAACCTCAATTTTCTTCGACTTACGTTCCATCCCTGCAGTACAATTAATAACCATTGCTATAAACGCTAAAAATCCAATCTTACTGAAACATTTATCACTTGCTTGCCTATCCCACTGGACTGGTACATATCTCCTACTCTCACCACTCCCCCTCCTTGACCCCTCTTCCTCTACTTTCTTCACTGCCTCCGCATATGACAATTTCTTCTCTACTCTTACCCTGGAAACCTCAACCTGCTTTTCTCGCACTGGACATGTCTGATCCCCAGCCCCATGGCCACCCCTACAATTAGCACATACCACCACTTTCCCCACTGCTTCACATTCCTTTGTCTCATGCCCTTCTGCACACTTCTCACACCTTGGAATCTCCCTCCTACATACTGCTGCCACATGCCCATAAGTTTGACACCTGTAACATTGTAATGTACTCGGCACATAAGCTCGTACAGGATAACTTATATATCCTAATTTCACTTTATCAGGCAAAGACTCAACTTCAAAACTCAAAAGAACAGACAATGACTCTTCTGTTTCCCCACTCTCGCCACCCTGTTTGCGTCGCACCAAACAATGGGAATATTCTCCTTCAGTTGATCCACTTTTACATTTACTGCTACCCCAGTAATCACTCCTTTCAATGGCGCCCTTTTCTTGAGAGCGAAATAATTCACAATTCTTTCCCCCGTTTGTTTAACTCTGAGCGCCTTCTCCCTCTGCCCAACAGAAACACAAACAATTATCACTAGACCACTTCTGGTTACCCTCTCCGATTCCACTATACCCAACGCTTTTTCACCCATCTTGAAACCACAAATGGATCAGCCAAAAGGCAAGGATCCACTTTTTCCACAAACTTCACTCCTACTGTCACAGACTCATCTTTATCCTGACCCTCTGTGCAAGCCTCTGGCTCCGAGCACTTCACCACACCTACCACCTCCGATACTTCACCCTCATTCACTTCCATTTCTCCTCCTGTCTTCAGCTCACTTTGCTTACATTTCCTACCACTCTACTTTAACAAACCTTCTCCCTTTTTCCCGCCATTTTTTCCCCACTCAAACTCACAGTCTTCCTCCCTCTCTCTCTTAGACCTCCTCTGCCTCTCTTTTTCCCTCCATTCCTCCTCATTCATACAAGTATACGTCTCCTTATGATAATACTGCATTTCTCCTAACCACCATCGGTTTCTTGCCTTCGCAAAGGACTCCATTTTCCCCCTCCTTTCCCTTCCGGCATCTATTCTATCCTCTGGACTTGTGTCGACATCTTGGCCTCGTCGAGAGAGTCATGATTCTACAAGCTTTTCGTTTAAATGTCGTTCACCATAAGGGGCTTATTGGAGCTGTCATTTGTGACTGACACTTGTAAAAGTGTGCTTTAAACAATGTACATTTGTTGATTGCCAGACATACAAACAAGATTATGTCTTGATACATTTGAAACGAGCGAGGGCTAGTTGTGGCCGTAACCGGACTAGCTTGTGAACGACTCTTGGCGGAATACATTGAACGACTCTTGGCGGAATGCATTGCTTGACTGAGGGTGTTAAGCACAATATCGTTTGCGAACTGCAGCACCACAAACGATTCGTTCTCGAGTTCGAGTTTGTTGAGCGAAGGCTGTGTGTGTTTGGTTCTACAAAGCTGTGTCCATAACATTCAATAAACAATTAATTGCATTCATTCTTGCACCATGCGATCAATTATCAGTTCTAAACATGTCTTTTTCTTCTCTATGCTGCCTGCAGCATGATCTATTTTCCGCAGACTGGTCTCATAGACTAGACGTAACATGGTAAATGTAAATCTGAGACACTCAAATTAGTATGATATGTTACGTTTGGTATGGTTACATAAGATAGAAGGTTACTTAAGTCAAAAACTAAAGGAGGGTGGTTGGTTGAGGTGGATGGGTGGCCTATAACTCGAACGTCTAGCAACCTAAAGGTTGCGCGTTCGAATCTCATCCCGGTCAATTTTAGCTAATTAGCAACTACTTACTACTTTTTAGCTACTTTGTAACTACTTAGCATATTAGCTAACCCTTCCCCTAAACTTAACCTAACGCCTAACCATAACCCCTAGTGCTAGCTAACATTAGCGTTAGCCACCTAGCCAGCTAGCTAATGTTTACCACACCAAATTGAAATTATACATTTTGCAAATTTGTAACATATTGTACGTTTTGCAAATGAGTCATTAAAAAAAGCAGAAGTTCCCATCACTTCTACAAATGTAACACGACTACAATCTATTGATACAAAATGTCAACCGTGTGATGACACCATATGCTCATGGGCAAATCTAGCAAGGAATCTTTGTGCACGCCACAGCCTAAATATAGATAGACAAACTATTACATTGTCAAATTAAATAGCATAGCATACGGTAGTTAATCTACCTGCATAGGTTAAGCTCTCCCCTCCATTAATTTAAAGTTTGGGTTAAATTGACAGCTAAAAAGACATGGCATAATTATGGTGGCAAAAAGCATCAGTGCAGTGCGTCAATGAGTCAATCCAACTCAGCGTTTCCCAAACTTGGTCCTGGGGACCCAAAGGTGTGCACGTTTTGTTTTTGTTTTTCATCATCAAGCTTTGATTATTTGAATCAGCTGTTTAGTGCTAGGGCAAAAAACAAAACGTACACACCTTGGGGTCCCCAGGACTGAGTTTGGGAAACGCTGACCTAGAATGTAACTGTATTATCAAAACAATTATTGCCTATAGGCTACTTGTCCGTAGTGAATGCTCCAGAAAGGCCTACAGATGAATTGCATCACTACTTTTGCATTAGCCTATAACAATAAGAAACCAAATGGCAAGTGGATGTACAGTACCAGTCAAAAGTTTGGACACATCTACCCATTCAAGGGTTTTTCTTTATTTTTACTATTTTCTACATTGTACAATAATAGTGAAGACATCAAAACTATGAAATAACACATATGGAATCATGTAGTAACCAAAAAAGTGTTAAACAAATCAAAATATATAATTATTTTTTTACTTTAAAACTGAAAAACTCTGTCATACCTTTGAACTGAACACATTTCTTAAGGCTAAAAAACAGGTTTCTTTCATTCCTTCAACAAAATATTTTTAAACATTCATGCCCTTTTAGGTATGATACCTTAACCCTCGTTAAGCATAGTAAAGAGCCGTACCTGCTGCGGTAGCCCATTGTATTTTTCCTACTTGCCCAAAAGTAAACTAGGTAGGCTATTTGGAATGCATCAGTGCGCATGCTGGTCAAGGACTCCAAACGGGTGAGGCATCCAGTTTCCTCAAGCGCAGTTCATGAGGAGCGCACAGGCACCGGTAGATTTTTAGAACATTTTTAAAAAATTGTTTTAATGAAATATATGAATATATAAAATATAGTTGGTAGGCTATTTGGAATGCGTTAGTGCGTGCCGGTCAAGGACTCCAAAGGGTGAGGTATCCAATTTCATGAGCGCAGCCCACAAGGAGTGCACACTGCACCGGCAGACTTTTGAAAAAAAAATGTATGACATTTTATTTATGTTTACATACAGTGCATTCTGAAAGTATTCAGACCCCTTGACTTTTTCCACATTTTCTTACGTTACAACCTCTAAAATTGATTAAATAGCCCCCCCCCCCTTAATTACACACAATACCCCTTAATTACAAAGCAAAAACAGGAATTTAAACATTTTTGCAAATGCATTAAAAATAAAAAACTGAAATATGACATTTACATAAGTATTCAGACCCTTTACTCAGTACTTTGCTGAAGCACCTTTGGCAGCGATTACAGCCTCAAGTCTTCTTGGGTATGACGCTACAAGCTTGGCACACCTGTATTTGGGGAGTTTCTCCCATTCTTCTCTGCAGACCCTCTTAAGCTCTGTCAGGTTGGATGGGGAGCGTCGCTGCGTAGCTATTTTCAGGTCTCTCCAGAGATGTTCGATCGGGTTCAAGTCCGGGCTCTGGCTGGGCCACTCAAGGACATTCAGAGACTTGTCCCGAAGCCACTCCTGCATTGTCTTGGCTGTGTTCTTAGAGCCGTTGTCCTGTTGGAAGGTGAACCTTTGCCCCAGTCTGAGGTCCTGAGCGCTCTGGAGCAGGTTTTCATCAAGGATCTCTCTGTACTTTGCTCCGTTCATCTTTTCCTCGACCTGACTAGTCTCCCAGTCCCTGCTTCTGAAAAACATCCCCACGCTTCACTGTACGGATGGTGCCAGGTTTCCTCCAGACGTGAAAATTGGCATTCAGGCCAAAGAGATCAATCCTGGTTTCATCAGACCAGAGAATCTTGATTTTCATGGTCTGAGAGTCCTTTAGGTGCCTTTTGGCAAACTCCAAGCGGGCTGTCATGTGCTTTTTACTGAGAAGTGGCTTCCGTCTGGCCACTCTACCATAAAGGCCTGATTGGTGGTGTGCTGCAGATGGTTGTCCTTCTGGAAGGTTCTCCCATCTCCAGAGAGGAACTCTGGAGCTCTGTCAGAGTGACCATCTGGTTCTTGGTCACCTCCCTGACCAAGTCCCTTCTCCCCCTTGATTGCTCAGTTTGGCAAGGCGGCCAGATCTAGGAAGAGTCTTGGTGGTTCCAAACTTCTTCCATTTAAGAATGATGGAGGCCACTGTGTTCTTGGGGACCTTCAATGCTGCAGAAATATTTTGGTACACTTCCCTAGATCCGTACCTCAACACAATCCTGTCTCGGAGCTCTACGGAAAATTCCTTCGACCTCATGGCTTGGTTTTTGCTCTGACATGCACTGTCAACCGTGGGACCTTAAATAGACAGGTGTGTGCCTTCCCAAATCATGTCCAATCAATTTAATTTACCACAGGTGGACTCCAATCAAGTTGTAGAAACATTTCAACGATGATCAATTGTTACGTGAATTATTAAACAAACTATTTCAGTGTCTCTGTGCGTCTCCGAAAAGGTTGTACGTTTTTTTGGGATTTAAGTAATGGACAGAGTCCCGATCTGCATAGTCAGAGATCTTTATTCATTGAGAATTCTGCCATCACAATTTCAGAGTCCATCTTTTATACTCATACGTCATACAAAAAAATCCCTCCCCTCTGTAGGCGGGCTGTAGTTTTTCACTCTAAAACTGCTCTCCTGACCATCAGTTCACACACACACACATATACACACATGCATACACACATACATACACACACACACACACACATGCATACACACACTCATACATACACACTTTCTTATCATAGCCTACTCCCTGCATTCCTCAGTTATCGCCATTCTCACAATATTCTGCACCATGTTTTCATACTCATTAAAAAGCCTAACAGTTTCTCTCCTCCCTAAATTCCTCAGTTATCAGTTGCCTGTAGACAGTTCTCCTTGTCCTTTGTTGTCTGGCCTAACTCTTACTCACATTGCTAAATAGTGGCTCAATGCCATAGTCTTTACTGGTCCTACACTCACACATTTCTAACACATTATACACAGTTTCAGGGTGTAATAATTAGTCATTAATAATTAATCTATCAATTCCACCCTTTGACTAAATATTACGCACATACAAAATATGTTGTTATAGAAATTAATCACACTCATTGAAGTATATAAGTAGGTTTGCATATAAAAACATTAAAAAGTGTATCATTCAATACAGGTTAATCAGGGTTACCCCATGATTAAAAGCGTAACGTTACTCTTTAGCAATGGTACCTAACCTGTTTACCCACTATCTGGAAACAACAGTCTAAGCCTGTAGTGAAGAACATTTGCTTCATCACATCCTGCAATATTGATTAATTAGTACATCATACTTACACAAAAATCATTACAATAACTTTTAAACTAGAGATTTGTAGTTCTAGGTTAACATCCAGTCTCAAACTATCTGAATCGTTGTCGTCCTCCACCAAGCCTGGTGGGTCATATTCTTCATTCCTTAGGTCGGAGTCCGGGATTGGGCCGTATCTCACCATCTGCTGTGATACTGCTCCAACGCCACAGGGAATAAGACAACATCCACAAAGAACAAGCATACCCATAGATGCTATAGCTGCACCCAGAATAGTTACAACAATAGTTTTCCATTTACCAAATATGTTATCAAACCAACCGTTTAGGGAGCTATCAATACCAGAGTTCTCAGCCAGTTCGTTCGCCAGAGTGGTGAGTCCCTGAAGCGCTTTGGTCACGGACCCGTCCGGTGCTGTATTGTTGGGGATGAAAGTACAGCACATAGATCCAAACAGAACACAAACTCCGCCCCGCTCAGCCAAAAGCATATCTAAAGCTATTCTATTCTGCCATGTCATTAAGCTAGTTGCCGCTGTCTGCTCAGCCAATCCCTTTATTGCATCACGAGTGTGGTTTATAAATCTTTGCTGGTTATAGTAAATATAATTTATCCACCAGAAAAGACTTGATTCAAACCCAGCTGCGATCTGATTCCTAGCTTTGAATTCTTCTGGAACCCCTCGAGGTACTCCTATCCCATCAATATATATCCTTTCATTAAAGGATCACGGGAGGAGGTCCCGCTTTCTACGTGACAACTCACCAGTCTCTGACACGTTTGATTGTTTGCGTATGTAGGTGAGGCCACAATCTGTTATCACCACACAACCACCAGATGTCAGCACGGGCCTGGTTTTGGTTCCTAAAATCCTCTGGCTGCAACAAAGAGGAGAGATTAGTCATGGTCTCTTTAGTTGTGACATTCTCTGTGTGGGAGCAGGAGCTAAGATGCCCTACCCTGTATCCTATCTTATTAGTCCTAGAAAAACAATAATAAGAATCCCCTGAGACTTCAAACGGAGGCAACCTAGGTCGGGGTGACTTTGTTATCGGGGGATACAGATAGTGCAAGTTACTACAAGACTCCTTCACCACATTCCCAGGTGACTTGAACAATTTAATCATGCAGGATAAACCTGACGGAGAGTTAAAGCCCGTCAAGGGGAACGGAGTAGTTGTTAACCTTGGTTTGGCTGTCCCACAGGCATAACAGTCCTCTTTAGACATAGTTCTTGCCGTATACTGAATCCATTCCAACCACAGGTTAGGATCCCTATACCCCGTCTCCACCTGTACTACTTCCTTCAGGTCTATAGTTTGCACTATCTTCACCACAGCCCCGGTCTCACTACCTCCCTCAGAGAGGTTTACTCTATAGGGTGCCCCAGTTGAAGAGGATATCTCACTTGTCAGGTCTGTAACCTGTTTTAGCGTAATTCGGACTTTCAGACAGTACCTACCCTTATATGGGTCGCACTGCCATTTCTGGTAATTCCCTACTTTCACAATACTCCACCTGTCCTTAAACTGTGTATGGAGATTGACATATCTCTCCCCCCCCCCTCCCCCCCCACCCCCCCCCCCCCCCCCCCCGCTCGGTATGAGCAACTACATGGTCCCAGGATGTACATGGTGACATACATGTATATCTCCCATCCTTTACGATACTACCAGCCAGTAGTCCCCAACTCCCCAACTGGTCCGCAAAGGTGATGTCCTTCCCTACAGTCCCTAGTACTTCCCCTTCCCCTACATCTAGCTGTCTCCTATGCCTTCGTAGACTGTGCTCAGGTATTATTTTATCAACTTGTATTAGGTTAACTACTACTTCTGGCGGATCAGGAGGGTTTGAGTGTGTTAGGAATATGGCCCCCACAATCAGACAGCTACCTACCGTCAGGAGACCTGTGAATCCCCATCCTCGCCCTGAGAACATGTCAGACGCCAGAGGCCAACCCATTGCTTTACCTTCTATCGAACTCACATAGGGATGATCAGACAGGGTAAGGGAATCTTCGTTAAGGAGCCAACCCCCGAGCCCTAGTGGTGATCGGTTCTTTCTCCTAACTCTGTGTTTGTTCGTCAGGTGTAGCTGGGTTTACCTTCTTACAGTGTGTGACATGCACCCAGGTGGATCTTTCCGCAATTCTTACAGCGAAGGCCGTCACCAACAGGACCTGATATGGACCTTCCCAACGGGGCTGCTTCCAGTTTTTCTTCTTTAAGGATTGGATCCACACCCAGTCTCCAGGTTATATAGAGTGGGTCACCTTCTCCTTTAGTTCACCTGTGGGGCACAAAACCTCTGACATACAGATGTGGTTAATAAACTACCTTCTCACGTGTTCTGCTAGGGTGCTCTCTAGTTCTATGTCTGCCTGTCTGGTCCTGCCAACTGTGGCATTCTGTAAGGTCTTCCAAACACTTTCTCAAAGGGGGATAACCCATCTTTATCTGGGGTTACTCTAAATTTCTTCCCTTCACTCCGTAATAACTCTATAACATCCATTTCCAATTGCTGGAAAGGGTACTTAGACGGAGGATACTCACCCTGAGGAGCCCTTTGTCTGCCCTGGTGATTATTTTGAGCACAGATAACACATCTTGAACAAATGTATTTTATTTTTTTTTTTTTTTTTTTTATAGTTAGTAATCCCGTATGCAACAAAGTGTTGTCTAATCTGCTCTACCATCCATCCCTCCTCTTGACACATGTCACTGCCCATGTGTCAATATTACCACCTACCTAAACAATCACTTAGTAATATTGGTAATTTATCATCCAATTGCCATCCCTTATTTATTTTTGAGACTGTCCCTTGCTTCTTTATTGCTCCTATCTTCCTGATCTTATTACTAAATAAATGATCTAGGTAATAGCTGTTTCGCATTAGATTGTGCCTTCCTCTGATTACTGCAGCTCATTGCATTAATTTAGTTTCAAATACCAACTTGTTGTTTATTAAAGCATAATAAAAATGAAATTTAAATGACAACATTTGATAATACCTCAACTTACTTCTATCCCGTAAAAGTAATCCAAGATTAGTACAATTGACTAGCAACAGGTATCCCTCATTCAGGGAAAGCTCTCTCTCGCTTCTGTTATTTTATGGTTCAAATCATATATATTATTACCAAATTATAATCTTCTTCACACTTTTCACAGTATTATAAATTACCCTCAACTTGGTAAAATAAACTATCTTAAAGTCCTCCTCTCATGCCTTTATAATTTACCAGTGTGGATGATTAATTAACACCAGAAAGTTAAAACAGAGTTCAGAAGCAATTTAAATTATTAAACGAACTGTTCCATCCCATAGTATACCAAACATTACCATCATTCTAAATATTTCACAAATGTTACTTATCCCAAGTGTTCATTAAGTCCTCATGACATTCATTCTCATAAGAAATCATATATACCCCAAACTCAGCCAAAACCGAAAAACTCCATAAAATTCACTGTGCGTCCTCCAAGACCTATCACCCTTGACCTGCTGAAAAAAACCCAAAATTGAAACAACAACCCTTTATAAACATCATACTAGGTGTGTTGTTTTTTATTTGAAAACCCCAATTAAAAAAGAACAACCGAACATAGCCAGGCCCCACTTAATTTGGTAGCTCCCTTTTATGACCTAAATAATGCCTAACTCATCAATAATCGTTTGTATCAATCTAATTCCTCATAACTAATCCATAAAACCACTCAAAATTCCTTGAGTATACAATGATTATGTTTAATTGATTACCCTTCAGATCATATCCTCTTTAAATCTCACAATGATTATTGAACCCATAAATCTGCTCCATGTGATCTCATATCAAATGATCCATTATCAATTATTTGATCAACACCATAGGAAAATCTGTCTCCCCTTCTATTGTTCCTGTCGCCCCTGTAAATGTCATATTTCATTCATTAGCCAATACAATCACATCCTCCGTGTAAGTAAGACATTATATTTTATCCCAGGCATCCACTTAACATAATGCTATAGGAGACTTCCATCAATCCTGGAAGACACTATATAATACCACGTTTCATTAAGTTCACTACACCTTCTAATATAAACCTATAACCCCTTTTTATTAATTTAATAATCACAACCTGTTGCATTGATGTTTAAAAAAATATATAAACCTATTGTTTAATAACTTCATACTTATAGCCAATGTTTATTCAATTCATCATCCTAATAGTCACAACTATATCCCATTGTTCAACGTACCATAAACAGATTATCGTTTTAGAAATCACCAATTATTTTCATACACCACTGGTGTTACCCAACCTATACAATAAAGTAATAAGCATTAGAATTTGTCAAAGAAATGCTTTTCATTCAACTATTCAAACTTCTGCTCGATACAGTCAAGCAAGTACAACTCTTTTACCCGTGAACTAGAACCATCAATAATTTTATTTTTTTCTCAATTCAAATAATTGTCTCTATAGCAATTTTCAGTTCGCTATTCAATTTCTTTAACTGTTCTCTCTGATTAGGCCCTAATTAATAAAACAAATACTTGCTATCGTTGATAAGCATACATTTAATTTTATTCCTATCATTTGAACTATGTACTGTTTCTCACCCCTTCCCCCCCCCCCCCCCCCCCCCTGCTCCTTCCTACACAACGGGGGAAGCGCGGGGACCTGCCCTAATCATCTTCCTTCTTGCGAAATCATGTCATTAGTACTTGTAAACACAACCCATTACTACTTAAAAACATATTTTCATAGACATGACTAGAATATTCATCTACTTAAGCTATCTAATTCAACCTTTCACATTTCTCAATCCACCTAGTAATCTAGGTCCATAGCCCCAATGCGAAAGCTTTACCCACTGTTCCTACCTAGGTTCGAACCAGGGACCCTCTACATACATTGCCAGTCACTCCACAAAATCCGCAATCCTTTCAAAGCACGCCAAACAACCACTTCCATGTCACACAGCCAGCCACGTCATCACTCCCGACTAGCCAGCCCTTTCATCTCAAACACTAAATCCCCTAGTAGCAAAAATAAAACACACTCTCAAACAGCATTCTGCATTTACCTCTATCATCAGGTTTAAAAACTAACTTAACAACATTAACCATCCTCTATTGCTGTAGTAACGTCATGTTTGGTTCAGTTTATTTATTACGATGGAGTGTCCATAATACTTCTCTATTCTCAGTAGTTTAACTCTCACCTCATTCAGCAACACAAAAACTCTCTCCCCGCACCTATTCCGGTTGAATAAGTGAGCCTTTCTATTTAACCCAAAACACGCTACAAATCGTCCATTCAACATCACCAAACCAAATACTCAGTAGTATCCGGTTACCACCCATACCAGCCGTTGAATTCCACTCATACATACAGATTTCACCTTATGCCATTGAAATGCCCAATAAACCATAATAGTTAAATGGAACCCTAAATTGGCTGTCTACTATATTATACATTACTTCTATAACCACATTAGTTATGGTCCGATTACCCATTAAACCTTATCACATGATCCAACAACGGTACAACTTTAAACTCATATTCTCTACTTTCTCACCCATGACGTACGTTTACGTTTGGGTGAGCAAGTTCATACGTATATATCGTTAGAAATGTATAGGTACCTCCCAAATAATCCCTTCGTGGTGTTTTTAGCCAATTCTTAATCAACACAAATCACTTCTTCAAACTTTTTACCCTTGGAACCAACTTTTTTTTTTAAATAGACTGTCATTTCCCGGACACATCTCTCTAAGTCCATGCTCTGTATACTTATAAGGTATCAGGCTGGTTGTCTTCTCCTGCTCTGGGGTTTGGCAGGGCTATTAAGGGATAGGATTGCTCCATCTTACCCTTACCACTGCCAGCCCCACCTGACTCTTCTCTGTCTGTCTCCTCTACCTCGATTGCTGACTTTCCATCTATCTTTCTCATTACTTTCCTGTAAGTTACCTCAAATTTATAAAACCACTCTCGCTTTCCTGTGTTTAGGTATATTCCCAGTGGTTTGTTCAGCCTCAGGTCACTAGACCACACCCTACTTTCCCCGATCAATATCCTTATTACTCTACTTTTCAAAAATCCTCCAGTTGTGTTAACGTACTCTATTTTTCCCGTATCTGAACTTTTGTATCTGTTCTCTCTTTCCTTCCATATGTGTACCTCATATGTTATTATTCTCATGTTTTCTGCCACTGTATATTCCCCTTTGTAACATCCCCTTATTTTGTATCCGTTTTCCTATGGTTCTCTTTCTAATCTTTGTCTCGGCATTCCTCCTCCAGCCCCTTCTTCCTCATAGGGAGGTGGGGCCGGTGGGGGGGGGGGCGAGATTATTCCCCTGCACTCTCCTTCACCTCACTACGTACTCATCATCTGGATTTTCTCTCCATGCCTGGTCTGCCAAGTTTGGATATAACATTTCTGCCCTTTGCTCTGGGGGAAGCACTGAGACCTCAACCTTCACTTCTCTTTCACTCTCACTCACTTCTCTTTTAGCCACACCCTGGCTGTTTCTAAGCCCTCTCTTTTCTGTTTCTGTAGATCAGTACCACAATTTACATGCATTTGTTTAATCATGGATTCCAGTTTAATTACATCAAGTATTTCTCGTCCCCAGTAAATTCTGGGACCTCTTGTGAGGATTTGCCCCCCATGGTTGGTACTGTTAAAAATCCCTTAGCCACCTCTTCTATATAACAAGTCAATATAACAAGTAATTCAAAACAGCTTCACACCACAACACCTGGAATCACCCCTCCCTGTATAGGTATTCTTGACTAGTCCCCCAGAATTATCTCCTACTCTACGGAGGAATTTATACCCACAATGTAATCTTGACAATTCCTGACAGTCTCTATACAACCACCTGGAATTATTCATAGATGTGACTTTTGAGCAAACATTAGGTCTCACACGTATACAACCTTACATGATTATTGGTTAACACCATCGGTAACCCGGAGTTTGTAAGGCTCCAGAATGGATAGTTACAGCAAAATCTACAGTTGTTTGTGACTTTTGACTTTACTAATATTCTATTTCTCACACATGCTATTTTAATTCCTTCTGGTGTACTTTTTGTATTTGTTTAACCCAGATTATTTGTTGACTGTTCTATAATCTCTTACAGGTTACATCCCATAGGTGTACTTTTAATAGTTCCTTCTATCTCAACACCGGGTAGTTTATTTTGGTAATTGGCCTATTACCGTGAGTCGTTACGGACCCACCAACCTTAAATTGGCTAACAACCTTAAATCGGCTACCGGCTACAACCTTAAATTGGCTACCTTAAAATGGCTACTGATCAATTTGCTACTTTAAATTATGACGTTACCCTCAGTCAATATTTTAGCAAGTTCTCAAATCAATTTCACCAAATAATGAATAAAGACTACTGACCTTATCCTTGCAGCCGAGATTCAATGTAGGTTTGGATTCCGTCACCGTCTCTGTCATTAATCAGGTGTCCTCTGGCCTGTTTTAACCCTTAATGTTAAAGGGCAGGACTTTCTATTTACGAATGTATCATTCGCCCGTCGACGGTTTTCAGAGTTACCTGGAATGACAGAAGCAGGTATTGGAGTCCGGCTCAGAAGGACCAAGCTGTTACGTGAATTATTAAACAATCTATTTCAGTGTCTCTGTGCGTCTCCCAAAAGGTTGTAAGTCTTTTGTGATTTAAGTAATGGACAGAGTCCCGATCTGCATAGTCAGAGATCTTTATTCATTGAGAATTCTGCCATCACAATTTCAGAGTCCATCTTTTATACTCATATGTCATACAAAAAAATCCCTCCCCTCTGTAGGCGGGCTGTAGTTTTTCACTCTAAAACTGCTCTCCTGACCATCAGTTCACACACACACACACACACATATACACACATGCATACACACATACATACATACACACACACACACACACACACACACACTCATACATACACACTTTCTTATCATACCCTACTCCCTGCATTCCTCAGTTATCGCCGTTCTCACAATATTCTGCACCATGTTGTCATACTCATTAAAAAGCCTAACAGTTTCTCTCCTCCCTAAATTCCTCAGTTATCAGTTGCCTGTAGACAGTTCTCCTTGTCCTTTGTTGTCTGGCCTAACTCTTACTCACATTGCTAAATAGTGGCTCAATGCCATAGTCTTTACTGGTCCTACACTCACACATTTCTAACACATTATACACAGTTTCAGGGTGTAATAATTAGTCATTAATAATTAATCTATCATCAATGGAAACAGGATGCACCTGAGCTCAATTTCGAGTCTCATAGCAAAGGGTCTGAATACTTATGTAAATAAGGTATTTCTGTTAATCATTTTCAATACATTTGCAAACGTTTCTAAAAACCTGTTTTTTCGCTTTGTCATTATGGGGTATTGTGTGTAAATTATTTTATCAATTTTAGAATAAGGCTGTAACGTAACAAAATGTGGAAAAAGTCAAGGGGTCTGAAGAATTTCTGAATGCTCTGTAGATTTAACTAAACACGTTTCCATCCAACCATTTCATGCAGATGAATTACATGTCCTATGAAAAAAGTCACGACTGGGCTGATGGAAAAATTAAATACAATTTTATAAATGGTACAATTTTATAAATGCCTACAGACAATTTGGTAGTTCGACATGGTGGAATCTTATTGTGTCACTATAATTAATTATGCGAGAAATGGCGGTGGAAACGCCTTTATGCGCAAATATTGATATAATAACCTTCATATCGAAGTAAACTTGGGAGTCACGCGATGATATGTTGTGTGGTCCTCGCACTACGACTCGGGAAAGCATGCAGTTTATTAGGCTACAGATTAAATAAATCATGATGGACTTCACAGGGTGGTGAATGTGCATGGTGATGAGCTTGATGCTCTTTTCCAATAAATATCGAGGGTCTTATTCTGGTGACATGATGTTCGATGCTTGCCTGCCAATTGACAAATACAAACAATATCGGTTTTTATCCATAATCTCATAATGTAGTTAGCCTACCCGCATTGGATCTGTGAGCTGTTGGCTAGAGCGCATGCGCTAAATAACGCAACAGTTTTTGTGACCGTGCACCACCAAACCATCAGTAGAGTTGAAAATGCAATGGAAACCTATTTAACTTATATTTTTCATTTGCTACATCAGAATTTAACAGTATAAGTTATTTTTATGTGCGCTATGTCATCACGCACAGCCTTCTATCTGCAAAAAGTCCGTTTTGGAAACCCATCTCTGGTGGGAAAATGCATAAATTGTTTCATGCAGATTTTAGAATATTCGCATGAAAATCTGTCACAAGATGGATGGAAACCTAGCTACTGAAAACAATAGTTTATTAATTATTTTCCAGTGTTTCACAGTTTTTCAGTGAGTGACAGATTTTTCATAAGTAGACCTAAACCATGGGTAGGCTATTTCAAAATTAATTTTAATTGCATATGGCTTTTGTTTTGTCTAAATAATACGAAATCAGGAATATGATCATGATAAACAGTTTCTCTAGATTTGTTAAAACCCCATTAGCAACTACAACCCCGGAAATCTCGCGAGATTGTTAGAGGGACTAAATTCAGGGAACATGGCGACGTCTAATTTGCTAAAGGTAAGATGCACCTCAATTCAATAATTTTGATTACATTTAATCAGTGTTTGTTGCATAGTCAAGGCTATATTACTGTACATTGTTAAGCGCACATACCTGAAGATGGTCTTGCAATATAGGAAGGTGATATGACGTCCTGTTGTTTGTCTTGCAAGCATTGAAAGGACTGTGCTATTTACTCCTCTCAGTCAATAGCGTTAGCCTGGTGCTAGCTAGCTGTGTCAGGCAGTAGCTAGTCCACACAGACATAAGTTAGCTAGTTTAGCCAGTTAGCTAACTAACTAACTGGCTAAGCTAGCACTGTCATTTGACTTGGCATGACTATCGTTGACTGAGTTGCTAGCTAACCTCAAGCACGATCGATTGTCTTTTCCATTAAAACACACGAACTAGCTTGCTAACAGTAGTTAGGCAGCCGGTATAACAATAGCTACATAACGTTAGATGGCTGGTTAGAAGATGCCCCAGTATCTGTGCTTTATGCCGCGTTCAGACAACTGGGAACTCGGAAAAAACGAGCTCCGACTGGGAAAAAGTTATTTGAAAGGTCATCCAACTCAGAATTCCAAGTCAGAAACTCTGAAGATCACTGACGTCTTGATTTGACCTTGTTTTTTCCCTAGTTCCCAGTCTTCTTGAAAACACCACAAGAGATGTCCACGATGAGTACGCCTATGATGTGTCTCCTCTCTAATGCCCAGGAAGCTCAGATTCAAACTCCCATTAGGGAAAGGGGGATACCTAGTCAGTTGCACAACTGAATGTATTCAACCGAAATGTGTCTTCCGCATTTAACCCAAACGCTTTGAATCAGATAGGTGCGAGGGGCTGCCTTAATCCAGGGCTTCCCAAACTTTTTCACTCAGGCTCCTGTTCCAGCATTGGGGAACACTCAAATTTGCAGTTTTAAAGCGGATTTTCTTGCAATTGTATACATTTAGCCTTGTCTAATGTTTATTAATGTGCTATTTGAGTGACTCGAACATTACTACAAAATCTATGGGCTAAAAAACATTAGCTGACATGGGCTAGTTGACCTGAACATGTTTTTAAAAAGGTGTCTGTATGCAAGTACTGGCATGACAAGAGAAAAACTGATGATGCACTGCCCAATTTCGAAATTGCACCTTGTGCATTCTACTATTACAACTTTCAAGAGTAAGTTGAAAGCCGGACAGAGTTCCCTAGGGGGCGCGCCCCACAGTTTGGGAACCACTGCCTTAATCGACGTCTACGTCATAGGCGCCCAGGGAGCAGTTGTTGGTGGAGGTTAACTGCCTTGCTCAAGGGCAGAAAGGCAGATATTTCCCCCTTGCCGGCTCAGGGATTTGAACCAGCGACCTTTTGGTTACTGGTCCAACGCTCTTAACCGCTATGCTACCTGCCACCCCAGACAGCTCTGCAAGCGTTATAATGTCAAAATAAGTTTGTTACTCACCAAATATGGGGTTTCGCTGAGCAACTATCTTCATTTACTCCTGTTACGGATGGTATGTACTTCCAAAAAATGGTCTAAATAAATTGTTTAAAGCAACCGAAAAAATGCCTCTTCGGCACCTCCAATGTATTGAGCTTTTGTAGACTTCCGACCTGTGCGCGGTAGTTAGGTTAGTGCTATTCGGACTCCTTGGAACGTCACTGACATTGGAGGTGCCGAATAGGCATTTTTTCAGTTGCTTGTAAAAAAACATTTATATCTTCTTATTTTTTTGAACATACCGGCCGTAACGTTAGCTCTACTGTCTGATAAAACACAAACTGCCTGGACTTTTTTACACTAAAGGTAGGCTAAAGCTAGTAGTTGCCAGCCACATGCAGATAGCCATCTAAGTTATTTAGTTAGTTAGCTAGCTAGCTAGCTAGCTAAAGTTGACTATTTATCACAATCAGGACACACTGGTTAAATCTCCTATTTCAGATTACATCCACATGCTCAACACTTTTTATTGGGCTGGCCAGCTATCTATGATGTGTGATACAATATGTTTGCATATAGGGTTGTTCCATTTGATTTACATAACTTTTTGATACACCATCCAAAGTGTAATTAATACCTTCACCATGCTCAAACGGATATTCCATTTTGTTATTATTACCCATCTACAAATAGGTGCTCTTCTTTGCAAGGCATTGGAAAATCTCCCTGGTCTTTGTGGTTGAATCTGTGTTTGAAATTCACTGCTCGACTGAGGGACCTTACAGATAATTAATTGTATGTGTGGGGTACAGCGATGAGGTAGTCATTCAAAAATCATGAGTCCATGCAACTTATTATGTGACTTGTAAAGCACATTTTTACTCCTGAATTTATTTAGGCTTGCCATAACAAAGGGGTTGAATACTTATTGACTCAAGACATTTCAGCTTTTCATTTAAAATTAATTTGTACAAATTTCAAAAACATAAATACACTTTGACATTATGGGGTATTGTGTGTAGGTGACACAATCTCAATTTAATCAATTTTAAACTAAGGCTGTAACATAACAACATTTGAAAGTCAAGGGGTGTGAATACTTTCTGAAGGCACTGTATGTGAAAATAAGAGTTTACGCATTTTTAAGATAAAAAACAAAAAAAAACATTGTAAAGTGGTGATCCCACTGGCTATAAGGTGAATGCACCTATTTGTAAGTCGCTCTGGATAAGAGCGTCTGCTAAATGACGTAAATGTAAATTATAATTTACATTAAAGGTTTAAAAAAAAATTAAACATTATTTTAATTTAAGAAATCATAAAATAGTTTGACAACCCTGACTGTAAGCTTTTAAAGGATTTCAAACTAAACCATTATTATTTTCCAGTGATAAAGATGTGGATGTCTCATGGTATGGTGGAGTATGCAAAATGGGTCAACTTTGAGCACCTCTATCTCCTGAATGTTTTGGCATTCAGGTCCATGGGCAAATATGTATGGAAAGTTTTGTTCAAATCAAAAGGGGTGTGACCAGAAAGTGATTGAAATCAATTGGAAAGACCCTATAGCTAGTCATGTCTGTATACTCACTGCATTGTTATTGTATCACTACACATTACACTCCCTCACAGGTAAGCTAGCTGGCTATAGTTATGGGTCTAAAAACAGATGCTACAGAATGGAAGCACCTGGGTTGTTGTCATGGTCAGAAACTCTCCAGCATAAGCAAGTCTGTTAGCCACTAATGGGCCTCAAATTAACCACCACCAGGCTTGTTTACTGCTCTTGTGTTCCTGCTAATGTTCAAATAGGCCTACTGCCTAGTTCCTAAACATTCAGCAATCACTGGGATGAATCTCAATTGTATATCCTTGATTTCTCATGTCCTCCCTTCTCGTCTCCTTCTCAAAGCACATTGGAGCAGAAGATCTGAGGTTCCTCCCCTCTCCTAAAATGTGTTTTGAGAAGGCAGCAAAGGAGAGGATGCGAGGAATCAAGTGAATACAATTGAGGTTCACCCCTGGTGTTGTCATAACTGCTATAGCCAGAGGTGACACTTCTACCCTTCCCATTCTCACCCAGAACAAAGGCTCCCTCCAGTTCGAGGACAAGTGGGACTTGATGCGTCCCATCGTCCTGAAGCTGCTCCGCCAAGAGTCAGTCACCAAACAGCAGTGGTTCGACCTCTTCTCGTGAGTATGGCCACTCGTCCATGTGCTCTCAGTCATACCAAGGTTTTATTCATTAGTGCACACAAATTGAAAACAAGTGTTTCTTATTAGACAAGTCAAGGCAGTCCCTCCCTGTTTCGGCCTGTTCCGTTTGGTTCTTAGTGAATACGATCTAAGAGCCTGTTGCAGAACGTTCAGATATAAATGTATGGTGTAGAACAGATTTCCTGACTGTCATATAGATTAGGGAATCATGGTGTCTGCAACATTCAGAACATTTTGCATGACTTGAAAAGGCTGTCATTCTGTTTCACAGACATTTCACATTAACTCCTGTCTGAGCTGTTAAAGACCAACAAATGGATTAATTGATTGATCTCCTCCAATCCCCTCATCTGATGTCTTGGTTTCCATAGAGACGTCCATGCAGTATGCCTATGGGATGACAAGGGGCCGGCCAAGATCCACCAGGCCCTGAAAGAGGACATCCTAGACTTCATCAAGCAAGCACAAGCGGTATGTAGGCCTGCTAAGTCTCGCTAGCATTGAAATGACTGTGCCATTTATTCCCTCACTGAGTACCACTAAAGGCATCCGCACTCTTCCCAGCCGAAACAGTTCGGTAGAGTTCGTACATATATCATGACAACATTTTGTGACGTTTTGGACTTCGGTGAGGGTTTTTTCGGCTGTTCAGGCACGCAACATTTTTCCTGGAGGCAAGCCGAAGTTCGGAGCCGAAGGCTACGCCCCTTCGTCGGTGATTGGTCAACAGTAGGGATTCTTCAATAAAGTCTTTGTCATCGAACAAGAGACGACTCGTTTTCAGGCACATTTTTTCATTGAAAAATACTGCACCAAACATCTTAGTTAGATGTAAAATTGCGTGACTAAGATCTCCTTGGCAAAAACATCAAAATTAATGACAGATTTATTGAGTTATCTTAGATTCATTCTATTTTGAGGAAGCATATACTGGCAACGTCGTCTCAAAATGGACAAACGGTACTATTGCGCTTTTTTCTCATTTTTCAAGGGAAGGTCTTTTTAAGGGAGTATGCAAGGACACTTTTTTGGGTTGCCTAGCCAACTTCGGCTAGCCGCCAGCCGAACTGAAGCATGCTGACACCTTAACGCTAGCTTGGAAGCAAGCTAGCTGTGCCAGTAGGCAACTGAGGAACCAAGCACTCTACTAGCCTATCCCTGACAACCAATATTTTCAACACCATAATGTCCATAACACCGCACTCAGCTGTTCTCTCCCCCTGCAACATGTTGAGTAACCAAGCAGACTGTCTATTACCCTCAACGCCATAAAGTCCATGACAGTGCCTTGCTCTCTCCCCCACAGCGGGTGTTGAGCCACCAGGACGACACGGCGCTGCTGAAGGCCTACATCGTGGAGTGGAGGAAGTTCTTCACGCAGTGCGACATCCTGCCCAAACCCTTCTGCCAGCTGGAGATCACACTCATGGGCAAACAGGGCAGCAACAAGAAGTCTAACGTAGAGGACAGCATCGTACGGAAGGTGAGGAGAGAAGAAAGGAGGAGGGGGGGTGTTGAGAGGTGCAGCAGCAGTATTTGTTTGTATTTGCATTGATATAAGAGAATTTCCGGTTGACATGAGGAAATTATGCCACCTGTAAATTCAGTCTGTCCCTGCTCATGTATCCATGTATCTACTTTCATTGTCCCTTCTGCTACCTTGTGGCTGTGGGCTGGCAAGGGGCATAGAAGGTAGCATCCGGAGGGTTGTCAGTTAAAATCCCGAGATTGAGAGGGACAATATGTCGGGGTGTCAGCTGGCAACCGGAGGGTTGCTGTTGTGAAATCCATGCCATCTCCTGTCGTTGTGCCCTTGTGCAAGGCACTAGATATAGCAAAAATACAAATGGAAACGCAACATGTAAAGTGTTGATCCAATGTTTCATGAGCTGAAATAAAATATCCCAATGTAGAAAATAGTAAAAATAAAGAAAAACCCTTGAATGAGTAGGTGTGTCCAAAAGTTTTTGGTACTGTGTGTACATACAGTTGAAGTCGGAACTTTACATACACTTAGGTTGGAGTCATTAAAACTCGTTTTTCTACCACTCCACAAATGTCTTGTTAACAAACTATAGTTTTGGCAAGTTGGTTAGGACATCTACTTTGTGCATGACACAATTAATTTTTACAACAATTGTTTACAGACAGATTATTTCACTTATAATTCACTGTATCACAATTCCAGTGGGTCAGAAGTTTACATACACTAAGTTGACTGTGCCTTTAAATAGCTTGGAAAATTCCAGAAAATGTCATGGCTTTAGAAGCTTCTGATAGGCTAATTGACATCATTTGAGTCAATTGGAGGTGTACCTGTGGATGTATTTCAAGGCCTACTTTCAAACTCAGTGCCTCTTTGCTTGACATCATGGGAAAATCAAAATAAATCAGCCAAGACCTCAGAAGAAAAATTGTAGACCTCCACAAGTCTGGTTCATCCTTGGGAGCAATTTCCAAACGCCTGAAGGTACCACGTTCATCTGTACAAACAATAGTACGCAAGTATAAACACCATGGGACCACGCAGCCGTCATACCGCTCAGGAAGGAGACGCATTCTTTCTCCTAGAGATGAACGTACTTTGGTGCGAAAAGTGCAAATCAATCCCAGAACAACAGCAAAGGACCTTGTGAAGATGCTGGAGGAAACAGGTACAAAAGTATCTATATCCACAGTAAAATTAGTCCTATATCGACATAACCTGAAAGGCCGCTCAGCAAGGAAGAAGCCACTGCTCCAAAACAGCCATAAAAAAGCCAGACTACAGTTTGCAACTGCACATGGGGACAAAGATCGTACTTTTTGGAGAAATGTCCTCTGGTCTGATGAAACAAAAATAGAACTGTTTGGCCATAATGACCGTTGTTATGTTTGGAGGAAAAAGGGGGTTGCTTGCAAGCCGAAGAACACCATCCCAACCGTGAAGCACGGGGGTGGCAGCATCATGCTGTGGGGGTGCTTTGCTGCAGGAGGGACTGGTGCACTTCACAAAATAGATTGCATCATGAGGAAGGAAAATTATGTGGATATATATATATATATATATATATATATCTCAAGACATCAGTCAGGAAGTTAAAGCTTGGTCACAAATGGGTCTTCCAAATGGACAATGACCCCAAGCATACTTCCAAAGTTGTGGCAAAATGGCTTAAGGACAACAAAGTCAAGGTATTGGAGTGGCCATCACAAAGCCCTGAACTCAATCCTATAGAAAATTTGTGGACAGAACTGAAAAAGCGTGTGCGAGCAAGGAGGCCTACAAACCTGACTCAGTTACACCAGCTCTGTCAGGAGGAATGGGCCAAAATTCACCCAACTTATTGTGGGAAGCTTGTGGAAGGCTACCCGAAACGTTTGACCCAAGTTAAACAATTTAAAGGCAATGCTACCAAATACTAATTGGGTGTATGTAAACTTCTGACCCACTGGGAATGTGATGAAAGAAATAAAAGCTGAAATAAATAGTTCTCTCTACAATTATTCTGACATTTCACATTCTTAAAATAAAGTGGTGATCCTAACTGACCTAAGACAGGGAATATTTACTTAAATGTCAGGAATTGTGAAAAAACTGAGTTAAAATGTATTTGGCTAAGGTGTATGTAAACTTCCGACTTCAACTGTACATAAATTCAGCAAAAAAAGAAACGTCCTCTCACTGTCAACTGCGTTTATTTTCAGCAAACTTAACATGTGTAAATATTTGTATGAACATAGCAAGATTCAACAACTGAGGCATAAACTGAACAAGTTCCACAGACATGTGACTAACAGAAATTGAATAATGTGTCCCTGAACAAAGAGGGGGGGGTCAAAATCAAAAGTAACAGCCAATATCTGGTGTGGCCACCAGCTGCATTAAGTACTGCAGTGCGTCTCCTCCTCATGGACTGCACCAGATTTGCCTGTTCTTGCTGTGAGATGTTACCCCACTTTTCCACCAAGGCACCTGCAAGTTCCCGGACATTTCTAGGGGGAATGGCCCTAGCCCTCACCCTCCGATCCAACAGGTCCCAGACGTGCTCAATGGGATTGAGATCCAGGCTCTTCGCTGGCCATGGCAGAACACTGACATTCCTGTCTTGCAGGAAATCACGCACAGAACGAGCAATATGGCTGGTGGCATTGTCATGCTGGAGGGTCATGTCAGGATGAGCCTGCAGGAAGGGTACCACATGAGGGAGGAGGATGTCTTCCCTGTAACGCACAGCGTTGAGATTGCCTGCGATGACAACAAGCTCAGTCCGATGATGCTGTGACACACCGCACCAGACCATGACAGACCCTCCACCTCCAAATCGATCCCACTCCAGAGTACAGGCTCGGTGTAACGCTCATTCCTTCGACGATAAACGCAAATCCGACCTTCATCCCATGTGAGACAAAACCGTGACTCGTCAGTGAATAGCACTTTTTGCCAGTCCTGTCTGGTCCAGCGACAGTGGGTTTGTGCCCATAGGCGAAGTTGTTGTCGGTGATGTCTGGTGAGAACCTGCCTTACAACAGGCCTACAAGCCCTTAGTCCAGCCTCTCTCAGCCTATTGCAGACAGTCTGAGCACTGGTGGAGGGATTGTGCGTTCCTGGTGTAACTCGGGCAGTTGTTGTAGCCATCCTGTACCTGTCCCGCAGGTGTGATGTTCGGATGTACCAATCCTGTGCAGGTGTTGTTACACGTGGTCTGCCACTGCGAGGACAATCAGCTGTCCATCCTGTCTCTCTGTAGCGCTGTCTTAGGTGTCTCACGGTACGGACATTGCAATTTATTGCCCTGGCCACATCCTTGCAGCATGCAAGGCACGTTCACGCAGATGAGCAGGGACCCTGGGCATCTTTCTTTTGGAGTCAGTAGAAAGGCCTCTTTAGTGTCCTAAGTTTTCATAACTGTGACCTTAATTGCCTACCGTCTGTAAGCTGTTAGTGTCTTAACGATCGTTCCACAGGTGCATGTTCATTAATTGTTTATGGTTCATTGAACAAGCATGGGAAACAGTGTTTAAAGCCTTTACAATGAAAATCTGTAAAGTTATTTGGATTTTTACGAAATGTTCTTTTTTTGCTGAGTTTATACATACATACATACATACAGTGCATTCGGAAAGTATTCAGACCCATTCACTTTTTCAAAAAAAAATTACGTTACAGCCTTATTCTAAAATCGATTAAAATGTTTTTTTCCCTCATCAATCTACACACAATACCCCATAATGACAAAGCAAAAACAGGTTTTTAGACATTAAAAACCCCCTGAAATAACATTTACATAAGTATTCAGACCCTTTACTCAGTACTTTGTTGAAGCACTTTGGCAGTGATTACAGCCTTGAGTATTCTTGGGTATGACTCTACAAGCTTGGCAAACCTGTATTTGGAGTTTCTCCCATTCTTCTCTGCAGACCCTCTTAAGCTCTGTCAGGTTGGATGGGGAGCGTCACTGCACAGCTATTTTCAGATCTCTCCAGAGATGTTCGATCGGGTTCAAGTCCGGGCTCTGGCTGGGCCACTTAAGGACAATTAGAGACTTGTCCCTAAGCCACTCCTGCGTTGTCTTGGCTGTGTGCTTATGGTCGTTGTCCTGTAGGAAGATGAATCTTCACCCCAGTCTTAGGTACTGAGCACTCTGGAGCAGGTTTTCATCAAGGATGTCTCTGTAGTTTGCTCCGTTCATCTTTCCCTCGATCCTGAGTAGTCTCCCAGTCCCTTCCGCTGAAAACATCCCCACAGCATGCTGCCACCACCGTGCTTCACCGTAGGGATGGTGCCAGGTTTCCTCCAGACGTGACGCTTGGCATTCAGGCCAAAGAGTTCAATCTTGGTTTTATCAGACCAGAGAATCTTGTTTCTCATGGTCTGAGAGTCCTTTAGGTGCCTTTTGGCAAACTCCAAGCAGGCTGTCATGTGCCTTCTACTGAGGAGTGACTTCCGTCTGGCCACTCTACCATAGAGGCCTGTTTGGTGGAGTGCTTCAGAGATGGTTGTCCTTCTGGAAGGTTCTCCCATCTCCACAGAGGAGCTCTCTGAGTGACCACCAGGTTCTTGGTCACCTCCCTGACCAAGGCCCTTCTCCCCGATTGCTCAGTTTGGCCGGGCGGCTAGCTCTAGGAAGAGTCTTGGTGGTTCCTAACTTCTTCCATTTAGGAATGATGGAGGCCACTGTGTTCTTGTGAACCTTCAATGCTGCAGATATTTTTTGGTACCCTCCCCCAGATCTGTGCCTCGACATAATCCTGTCTCGGAGCTCTACGGACAATTCCTTCGACCTCATGGCCTGGTTTTTGCTTTGACATGCACTGTCAACTGTGGGACCTTATATAGACAGGTGTGTGCCTTTCCAAATCATGTCCAATCGATTGAATTTACCACAGGTGAACCCCAATCAAGTTCTAGAAACATCTCAAGGATGATCAATGGAAACAGGATGCACCAGAGCTCAATTTAGAGTCTCATAAATATCTAAACCTGTTTTCACTGTGTCATTATGGGGTATTTTGTGTAGATTGATGAGGAAATATTTTATTTAATCCATTTTAGAATAAGGCTGTAACAACAACATTTGGAAAAAGTCAAGGGGTCTGAATACTTTCGAATGCACTGTACATGCACACATCTACGCTGAACAAAAATATAAACGCAACATACAACTATTTCTACGATTTTTATCAGGCAATTGAAATAATAAAGCCATGGTCTAATCGTCATCTTCTGTGTCTTCAGCTCATGCTGGACACGTGGAACGAGTCCATCTTCTCCAACATCAAGAACAGGCTGCAGGACAGCGCCATGAAGCTGGTGCACGCCGAGCGCCTGGGGGAGGCCTTCGACTCTCAGCTGGTCATTGGCGTCAGGGAGTCCTACGGTGAGCAAAACAATACTGTCTCCTTAAGCTGGGAGAGAATGGTGCCTAATGAACACGACTGTGGTGTATGCAGACAATACCATTGGATGATTCACCGAATCTCTGTGCCAAATTGGGAAGATGTAGATTTTGGTGTGAAGCCCGCAATGACATTGATGCAGGATGTACGTGAAAATGTTAGCTACTACGAGTTAGGATTTAGCTATGTAGTGTGAACGAGAGAAATTAACTCTTAACCCCACACCACAAAGATGCCTATAATCCTCCTGGGTAGTGTTCATAACACACCAAATGGAAGAAAACGTACTGAAACCGGAAAGGACTAATTGGACTCATCCAATAAGAAATGCACATTTCCGTTTCCTGTTGCAAAACGTTATAAAACGTTGCGTGCTAATATACTTGGCCCCTGGGGACCTCCTTCCCTGTCTTCCCTCTGCAGTGAACCTGTGCTCAAACCCGGACGACAAGTTGCAGATTTACAGAGATAACTTTGAGAAGGCCTACATGGACTCCACCGAGAGGTTCTACAGAACACAGGCCCCCTCCTACCTGCAGCAGAATGGAGTCCAGAACTACATGAAATACGTGAGTAGTACCAGGATTAGGGTTGTACAACTCCTGTAACTTTTCCAACCTTCTCAGATGTTTTTCCAGAAATTCTGGTCCCTAAAAAAGGACCCTCTGTCTCCATGACAGCCACTCTCCTCTGTTATCATACATCACATGACGAGTTATAAGTTGAATTCCAAATGGACGAACCTAGTCCATACCCCTCAGGTGCTCATGCAGATTTGAAATGATTGCATAGGTGTAAGCCATATGGCGCAAATCCCGAACAGCCAATTGGAAGGCAATTTGAAGCAATGACTACACTGCTTAAACCTATCCACTCCTTTCAGATCTACAGGAGTGCCTCAGGTTTGTTTTGGAATTCAGTGATGACAGCGGTCAAAACAAATAAAAAATGATCTGAATGAGACATACTGTTTCTTTGTGATTTCTCAGTAGGCTGTAAAATTCTGGTAACATTCCCTAAATCCCAGGTTTTCCAGAAATCCCGGATGGAAAAAATAAGCAGGGAATCCTCCTCCTGGGATTTCTGGAAAACCTGAGAATTTGGGGAAAGTTACCAGAATTTTGCAAACCTATTTCTCAGAAACTTGCTCCAGGGCCTAGACTGTGTCTGTCTGTAAGCTAGGCTATCCATCTGAGGTGAAACCAACTTGTGTGTGTGTGTTCTAACAGGCAGACGCCAAGTTGAGAGAGGAGGAGAAACGGGCGCTGCGCTACTTGGAGACGAGACGGGAATGTAACTCTGTACAAGCAGTGAGTATATTATATCCCCACCACTTCTGTGTGACTACTATGGGCTGTAGTATTGTCTGTATATAAAGTGGGGGAGCCCTCGCATTCAGAGCAGGGCCATGTTCATTAGAACACAACACTTTTGAAACGAAGGAGGTGCTACTGTAACAATTTCACTGTTTCCGTTTCAAACGTTTTTACTGATTTTTATAACAAAACAAAAATACCTCAACCACCAAGGCGCACGGTCAGCAAGACACGCTGTCAAATGAAAACGTCAGTAGTCTAAACATTACTATAAGCGCCAAGTGTGCTTCATAAATTGTGAAAATTAGCACAAAAGCAATAATGGCATTAAAATGAATGTGTCGATATGACAGCAGTCCAAAATAGTAAATTAGTGTCAGCTCGTGCTTACATGGTGTGTGTCTTCACACAATGGCATCAGTTGGAGCATGTCCATGTCACATAAACAACGAAAGCTGGTAAGTGTGTTGCTGCTGATGTTTTTTGCTTGAGATGTAGGGTCTGCTTTCTGTGATGACATTTTGTGCTGATAATCGGCCTGTAGCATTGTCACCGGCTTGTTCTATCCAACGGTGCCTCCTTTCCTGTCTCACCATTTTCATTTGGTGGTGGCGCAGGCACCTGCTCAGGGCGCACATTTCTGTGGGGTTTTGCGCTTAGGCCTCAGAGGTGTAGGTTCAATAATCTACACACAATACCCCATAATGACAAAGTGAAAACAGGTTTTTAGAAATTGTTGCAAATTTATACAAATAAACCCTGAAATATCACATTTATATAAGTATTCAGACCCTTTGCTATGAGACTCGAAATTGAGCTCAGGTGCATTCTGTTTCCATTGATCATCCTTGAGATGTTTCTACAACTTGATTGGAGTCCACCTGTGGTAAATTCAATTGATTGGACATGATTTGGAAAGGCACACACCTGCCTATATAAGGTCCCACAGTTGACAGTGCATGTCAGAACAAAAACCAAGCCATGAGGTCGAAGGAATTGTCCGTAGAGCTCTGAGACAGGATTGTGTCGAGGCACAGATCTGGGGAAGGGTACCAAAACATATCTGCAGCATTGAAGGTCCCCAAGAACACAGTGGCCTTCATCATTCTTAAATGGAAAATGTTTGGAACCACCAAGACTCTTCCTAGAGCTGGCCGTCCGGCCAAACTGATCAATCGGGGGAGAAGGGCCTTGGTCACTCTGACAGAGCTCCAGAGTTCCTCTGTGGAGATGGGTAAATCTTCCAGAAGGACAACCATCTCTGCAGCACTCCACCAATCAGGTCTTTATGGTAGAGGTGCCAGATGGAAGCCACTCCTCAGTAAAAGGCACATGACAGCCCACTTGGAGTTTGCTAAAAGGCACCTAAAGGACTCAGACCATGAGAAACAAGATTCTCTGGTCTGAAGAAACCAATATTGAACACTTTGGCCTGAATGGCAAGCATCACGTCTGGAGGAAACCTGGCACCATCAATTTTTCAGCGGCAGGGACTGGGAGACTAGTCAGGATCGAGGGAAAGATGAACGGAGCAAACTACAGCGATATCCTTGATGGAAACCTGCTCCAGAGCGCTCACCTTCCACACAGACAAGACAACGCAAGTGTGGCTTCAAGGCAAGTCTCTGAATGTCCTTGAATGGCCCAGCCAGAGCCCGGACTTGTACCCGATCGAACATCTCTGGAGAGACCTGAAAATAGCTGTTTAGCGATGCTCCCCATCCAACCTGACAGAGCTTGAGAGGATCTGCAGAGAAGAATGGGAGGACCTCCCCAAATACAGGTGTGCCAAGCTTGTAGCGTCATACCCAAGAAGAATCCAGGCTGTAATTGCTTTCGAAGGTTCTTCAACAAAGTACTGTAAAGGGTCTGAATACTTATGTAAATGTATTATTATTATTTTTAATAAATGTGCAAAAATGTCTAAACCTGTTTTTTCTTTTGTCATCATTGGGTATTGTGTGTAGATTGAGATTGTAAAATGTTTTTCATTTTAGAATAAGGCAACAAAATGTTGAAAAAGTCAAGGCGTCTGAATACTTTCCGAATGCACTGTATATCTTCCCCACCACGAGTCGTTTTCATTCAGATTTTGTAGCAACGCTAACGCAGCATGTGCATCCATTCGTCTTGGTCTTCTTGTCATTGTAAATTACGCACTCTCACTATGTACTCTAAGTAGGCTAGAGTAGACTGATAAGACTGCTTGGATTCAGTGGACTGATATAGGGTATAGACCATTTTGGGATTATAATTAGAATATACCAATACAATAGAATGGCCCGCCCTGTTCTTCATTCGAAATTGGCAATTTATATATTCATGCATCGTTCGCTTCCCCTCTCTCATCAACTCACCATTACAAAAATTGACATTCCTTCCTAAAACTTGTTATAATTCCAGTTCTGTTTGTAATATTAAGATTCTAACAACGACAGTGTTATTTAGGAAAAGTCAAGAAGGGAGGAGGGCATGGCTTTAAAAATGGCGGAGTAATTTTTTATTCCTTGTGTTAACCCACTTTGTGGCAAATGCTGATATAAAAAGTTAGTTATAATAAATTAGATTTGTTTATTTATTATTTGTGATATGAGCGACCCACGGTTTTCTGTTCCCCCCCTCAGCTGATGGAGTGTTGCGTGAACGCCCTGGTGACGTCCTTCAAGGAGACCATCTTGGCCGAGTGTCCAGGCATGATCAAGCGAAATGAGACAGAGAGTGAGTACGGACGGAGCGCTCCTGGCACCAAAGGCTCGGCCAGCTCAGGTTTGCAAACCAGGAAATGACCTTGCCGTCCTCCACTCCACTTCCTGTTTCAATTTGTCCACGTCCACCAACCAACCGCTGTCTTTGCCCATTCCGTGTGTGTCAGTCAACATGTTGTCAACAACATTACCCCCCCAAACATCAGTGTCTGACCACAAACCCACCTTGTATTGTGTGTGTCCTTATAGTTGTAACCGGTAGTCTACCTGCGTGTGTGTCAGTATTAACCAATGTGTCTTTGTAGAACGTCTCAGTTTATGGTGTGTAGCAGTAAGATCTAAAAATTGCTTCCTAACCCTGGCAGTATACCACCACTGTGATGTTTAGAACTTCTAGGGCTGATTTCCAGGACACTGATTTAAGCCTAGTCCTAGACTAAAAAGCATTTTCAATGGAGAATCAATCAATGGAAACCAACCCCTAAAGATGGGGTATTTAAATCCGGGCCCCAAACACTGCTGCATACCCCTTGTTCTATCTATACTATAATCTACAAGTAGAAAATGACACTGAACAAAAATATAAATGCAACATCAACAATTTCAAAGATTGTACTGAGTTACAGTTCATACAAGGAATTCAGTCAATTGACATGAATCCATTAGGCCCTAATGACTGGGAATACAGATATGCAGGGGAGTGGATTAGAAAACCAGTCAGTATCTGGTGTGACCACCATTTGCCTCATGCAGCGCGACACATCTCCTTCGCATAGAATTGATCTGGCTGTTGATTGTGGCCTGTGGAATGTTGTCTCCTCTTCAATGGCTGTGCGAAGTTGCTGGATATTGGCGGGAACTGGAACACGCTGTCATTCACGTCGATCCAGAGGATCACAAACATGCTCAATGGGTGACATGTCTGGTGAGTTTGCAGGCCGTGGAAGAACTGGGCCATTTTCAGCTTCCAGGAATTGTGTACAGATCCTTGCGACATGGGGCCGTACATTATCATGCTGAAACGAGGTGATGGCAGCGGATAAATGGTACGACAATGGGCCTCAGGATCTCGTCACCATATCTCTGTGCATTCAAATTGCCATCGGTAAAGTGCAATTGTGTTAATTGTCCGTAGCTTATGCCTGTCCATACCATAACTCCACAGCCACCGTGGGGCACTCTGTTCACAACGTTGACATCAGCAAACCGATCGCCCACACGACGCCATCTGCCCGGTACAGTTGAAACTGGGATTCATCCGTGAAGAGCACACTGCTCTAGCGTGCCAGTGGCCATCGAAGGTGAGCATTTGCCCACTGAAGTCGGTTACAACGCCGAACTGCAGTCCGGTCAAGACCCTAGTGAGGATGACGAGCACGCAGATGAGCTTACCTGAGACGTTTGCTGACAGTTTGTGCAGAAATTCTTCGATTGTGCAAATGCACAGTTTCATCAGCTGTCCGGGTGGCTGGTCCTTTTATTGTCCCCAGCACAAGGTGCACCTGTGTAATGATCATGCTGTTTAATCAGATTCTTTATATGCCACACCTCTCAGGTGGATAGATTATCTTGGCAAAGGAGCAATGTTCAGTAACAGGGATGTAAACAAATGTGTGCACAAAATTTGAGAGAAATATGCTTTTTGTGTGGATGGAAAATTTCGGGGATCTTTTCTTTCAGCTCATGAAACATGGGACCAACACTTTACATGTTGCGTTTATATTTTTGTTCAATGTAGAATCTATAGACTATAGCCTTAGTAACTTACTATGGACAGTGTTTGACTGTAGTTCTCCCCCTCCTAGAGCTCCACCTCATGTTCTCTCTGATGGACAAGGTGCCCAGTGGCATCGAACCCATGCTGAAGGACCTAGAGAACCACATAATGTCTGCTGGGCTGGCCGACATGATGGCCTCCGCCGAGACCATCACCTCGGTGAGTGCTACACAAACACACACACACACACACACATACAGTGGGGAGAACAAGTATTTGATACACTGCCGATTTTGCAGGTTTTCCTACTTACAAAGCATGTAGAGGTCTGTAATTTTTATCATAGGTACACTTCAACTGTGAGAGACGGAATCTAAAACAAAAATCCAGAAAATCACATTGTATTATTTTTAAGTAATTAATTTGCATTTTATTGCATGACATAAGTATTTGATCACCTACCAACCAGGAAGAATTCCAGCTCTCACAGACCTGTTAGTTTTTCTTTAAAAAGCCCTCCTGTTCTCCACTCATTACCTGTATTAACTGCACATGTTTGAACTCGTTACCTGTATAAAAGACACCTGTCCACACACTCAATCAAACAGACTCCAACCTCTCCACAATGGCCAAGACCAGAGAGCTGTGTAAGGACATCAGGGATAAAATTGTAGACCTGCACAAGGCTGGGATGGGCTACAGGACAATAGGCAAGCAGCTTGGTGAGAAGGCAACAACTGTTGGCGCAATTATTAGAAAATGGAAGAAGATCAAGATGACGGTCAATCACCCTCGGTCTGGGGCTCCTGTCAAGATCTCACCTCGTGGGGCATCAATGATCATGAGGAAGGTGAGGGATCAGCCCAGAACTATACGGCAGGACCTGGTCAATGACCTGAAGAGAGCTGGGACCACAGTCTCAAAGAAAACCATTAGTAACACACTACGCCGTCATGGATTAAAATCCTGCAGCGCACGCAAGGTCCCCCTGCTCAAGCCAGCGCATGTCCAGGCCCGTCTGAAGTTTGCCAATGACCATCTGGATGATCCAGAGGAGGAATGGGAGAAGGTCATGTGGTCTGATGAGACAAAAAATAGAGCTTTTTGGTCTAAACTCCACTCGCTGTGTTTGGAGGAAGAAGAAGGATGAGTACAACCCCAAGAACACCATCCCAACTGTGAAGCATGGAGGTGGAAACATCATTCTTTGGGGATGCTTTTCCACAAAGGGGACAGGACGACTGCACCGTATTGAGGGGAGGATGGATGGGGCCATGTATCGCGAGATCTTGGCCAACAACCTCCTTCCCTCAGTAAGAGCATTGAAGATGGGTCGTGGCTGGCTCTTCCAGCATGACAACGACCCGAAACACACAGCCAGGGCAACTAAGGAGTGGCTCCGTAAGAAGCATCTCAAGGTCCTGGAGTGGCCTAGCCAGTCTCCAGACCTGAACCCAATAGAAAATCTTTGGAGGGAGCTGAAAGTCCGTATTGCCCAGCGACAGCCCCGAAACCTGAAGGATCTGGAGAAGGTCTGTATGGAGGAGTGGGCCAAAATCCCTGCTGCAGTGTGTGCAAACCTGGTCAAGACCTACAGGAAACGTATGATCTCTGTAATTGCAAACAGGTTTCTGTACCAAATATTAAGTTCTGCTTTTCTGAGGTATCAAATACTCATGTCATGCAATAAAATGCAAATTAATTACTTAAAAATCATACAATGTGATTTTCTGGATTTTTGTTTTAGATTCCGTCTCTCACAGTTGAAGTGTACCTATGATAAAAATGACAGACCTCTACATGCTTTGTAAGTAGGAAAACCTGCAAAATCGGCAGTGTATCAAATACTTGTTCTCCCCACTGTATATACATACATACGTTTCTCACACACGTACACTCATGCTCACACACACATATACTGTCATGCTCACACACACACTTGCAACTTCCCCACATACAGTGCATTCGGAAAGTATTCAGACCCCTTGACTTTTCCACATTTTGTTACGTTACAGCCTTATTCTAAAATGGATGAAATTGTTTTCCCCCCTCATCAATCTACACACAATACCCCATAATGACAAAGCGAAAACAGTTTTTTTGAACTTTTTGCTAATTTATTAAAAATACAAAACTGAAATATCACATTTACATAAGTATTCAGACCCTTTACTCAGTACTTTGTTGAAGAAACTTTGGCAGTGATTACAGCCTCGAGTCTTCTTGGGTATGACGCTACAAGCTTGGCACACCTGTTTTTAGGGAGTTTCTCCCATTCTTCTCTGCAGATCCTGTCAAGCTCTGTCAGGTTGGATGGGGAGCGTCACTGCCAGGGGCGGTGTGTTCAATAGGGCGATATGGGCGACGCACTGCCAAACGGGAAAAGGAAGGGATTTTTTTTCTAATCAATTATATCACGGCAACAGTAGTTATCAGTGTTGTAATCTAGACGTCTGATCTGCCACAGTGCCACACTGCCACTAAATGTCCAATCAGGCTAAAGTCGTGCTTCAAATGGCCCCCCCCCCCCTTTTGGGGCGATTTCAGTCAGGTTGAAAATCGCCCAGAAGTCTGTCATAGACTCCCATGTAAAATCTATTTTTTTCAAATTTCAGAGCTTTCAATACAATCTCTATGGGTGTCTGAGGGCTTGCACTTACGCGCTTTCGTCATACGTAACATAACCATGAACGTAACTAAGAAAAGAGCGGGTAGCAGGGTCTCTGTTGCGACCTGCAGTGTGTGTGACGTTTGGTGTGGCGTTATCTTATGTTTTTAATCTTATGTTTTTAATTTGTACACTTAGTGGCGTTATTTTATGTTTTTAATTTGTACACTTAGTTTACAAACATTCTGCCAACCATGGATTTCCAGTGGTGGGGTCACGGTGTTGGACTGATCTTGTTGATCGTGTACATACCCGCTACGAACGGACTAAATAATGAAAACGCTGCTGGCAGCGGAATCCAATACAGCAGGGAGTTTTTACTACAATGCAACTCAAATACGAACGCGATGGATATCCCAATGGCCCATCTAATACCTGATTGTCTGCGAGTGGATTACAAACCCAAATGCAAACGTGGAAAACGCGGGGGAATCAGACAACGACTTAAAAAAAAGTAAGAACAAACTTCCCTTACCCACCACCTTGCTGATTAATGCCCAGTCACTGAGGGGGAAAGCGGATGAGTTGTCAGCGAATCTGCGCTTCCAACACGAATATCGGGAGGCCTGTTTGCTGGCATTTACTGAGACTTGGCTGGATGACAGAGTCCCGGACAGAGAAGTGGAGCCGGCCGGCTTCACCCTGGTCAGAGCGGACCGCGATCTGACAGTCACAGGGAAACTTCACGGCGGGGGCGTCTGCCTGCTTGTCAGCGACCAGTGGTGTAAATCGATCCTGGTAAGAGAGCGACTCTGTACCCCCGACATTGAACTGCTTTCTGTGTCACTGCGACCTTACTATCTGCCCCGTGAGTTCCCCCAATTGTTTGTTACCATTGTGTACATTCAACCAAAAGCTAATATAACAAAGGCATCAGAGATTATTTATAATCTGTCACAGAAACTGGAATCCATCTCCCCCGACGCACCCAAATTTATTTTAGGGGATTTTAACAACTGTACCTTGCACAAAGTCTTGCGCACATACCATCAGTATGTGAAATGTCACACTAGGAAAAATAGGACTCTTGATTTGTGCTATGGGACAATACCAAAGGCGTTCTCTGCCACCACCAGACCTCCTCTGGGGACATCAGACCACAATGTGGTCTACCTCAGGCCAATTTACTGTCGCCTCCTGGAGAGGGAGAAACCCACAGTTAAAACTGTCCAGATCTGGAATGACAACAGTATCACTTGGGGTGTTTTGACTGTACAATGTGGGAGGTATTTGAGGACAGCAGCTCTGATCTGGATGAACTCACAGAGGTTATTTCAGACTATGTAAACTTCTGTGTTGAGTCAGTTGTGCCTACTAAGACCTGTAAAATCTTCCCTAACAACAAGCCTTGGGTATCAAAACATCTAAAATCACTACTTGATAGGAAGAAGGCAGTTTATGCTGGGGGTGATAGACAGGCTTTAAGAGATGTACAACGTGAGATAAAAAGACAGATACTGGTGGACAAGTTTTGCGGAGTGTTTGAGTTAGCTTTGCGAGGCAAAGATGAAACTGAGGGCTCCACCAACCCTGGTAAGCCAACACTTTTGAGATCAGTCAATAAATGCTTCTGGTATTGACTTATATGCTGCCCCTGTCTTCATGTTGTTGCTGGACATATCTTTTTTTAAATGTGTGTAGGTCACCTAAATCATCAGAAAAATTGCCCCCCCTGAGAATTTTTTCAGGAGCCGCCACTGGTCACTGCACAGCTATTTTCAGGTCTCTCCAGAAATGTTCGATCGGGTTCAAGTCCGGGCTCTGGCTGGGCCACTCAAGGACATTCAGAGACTTGTCCCGAAGCCACTCATGCGTTGTCTTGGCTGTGTGCTTAGGGTCGTTGTCCTGTTGGAAGGTGAACCTTCGCCCCAGTCTGAGGTCCTGAGCGCTCTGGAGCAGGTTTTCATCAATGAATTCTCTGTAGTTTGCTCCGTTCATCTTTCCCTCGATCCTGACTAGTCTCCCAGTCCCTGCCGCTCAAAAACATCCCCACAGCATGATGCTGCCACCACCATGCTTCACTGTAGGGATGGTGCCAGGTTTCATCCAGAAGTGACGCATGGCATTCAGGCCAAATAGTTAAATCTTGGTTTCATCAAACCAGAGAATCTTGTTTCTCATGGTCTTAGAGTCCTTTAGGTGCCTTTTGGTAAACTCCAAGCGACCTGTCATGTGCCTTTTACTGAGGAGTGGCTTCCGTCTGGCCACTCTACCATAAAGGCCTGATTGGTGGAGTGCTGCAGAGATGGTTGTCCTTCTGGAAGGTTCTCCAATCTCCAGAGAGGAACTCTGGAGCTCTGTCAGCTTGACCATCGGGTTCTTGATCACTTCCCTGACCAAGGCCCTTCTCCACCGATTGCTCAGTTTGGCCAGGCGGCCAGCTCTAGAAAGAGTCTTGGTGGTTCCAAACTTCTTCCATTTAAGAATGATGGAGGCCACTGTGTTCTTGGACATTGAATGCTGCAGACATTTTTGCATTTGCAAACATTTCTAAAAACCTGTTTTCGCTTTGTCGTTATGGGGTATTGTGTGTAGATTAAAAAATATATATATATTGAATCCATTTTAGAATAAGGCTGTAACATAACAAAATGAGGAAAAAGTCAAGGGGTCTGAATATTTTCCGAATGCACTGTATGAAGCACACACACACATTTGCACACACACAGACACGTTACACTAACAGAAATGTAAAATACATACATATGACCAGAGATGGGCAGTATTTCTATTGCATGTATTTGAGATACGTTTTTCAATTACCTTTGAGTACTATGTCATTTGTATTTCACTGGCCTGAACTACAGTCCAATGTACACTGAGTATACAAAACATTAAGAACACCTGCTCTTTCTGTGACAGACTGACCAGGTGAAAGCTATGATCCCTTATTGATGTCACTTGTTAAATCCACTTCAATCAGTGTTGATGAAGGGGAGGAGACATGTTAAATAAGGATTTTTAAGCCTTGAGATAATTGAGACATTGATTGTGTATGTGTGCTATTCATAGGGTGAATGGGCAAGACAAAATATTTAAGTGCCTTTGAACGGGTTATGGTAGTAGGTGCCAGGCACACCGGTTTATGTCAAGAACTGCGACACTGCTGGGTTTTTCCCATTCAACAGTTTCCCTTGTGTATCAAGAATGGTCCACCACCCAAAGGACATCCGTGGGGGGGGGGGGGGGGGGGGGGGGGACGCAAGTCAATATTAGGAAGGTGTTCTTTTCAACAGTCATTCGCATTTTGGTCATTTAGCGTCCAGAGCGACTTAGTCAGTGCATTCTAACTAAAGTAGATAAACAACCACATATTAAAGTCATAGCAAATAAAACGCTTTTGTTACCAAGAATGTTGTTGAGGTTAAGGGGGTACTTGCAAAAGTATTTAGTATTTTATTTTGATACATTGGTCTTTAGGATATTTTTAATTATATTTTGTCATTTTTGCCCATCTCTGTATATGACGTTTGTATTGTAGTTACTGAAAGAAGGTGAAAGAAAAACATTCCACTGATTTTATTTTTCTCTGTGTGTGTGTGAGAGCAGGACTCTGAGAAGTATGTGGAGCAGCTCCTCACCCTGTTCAACCGCTTCAGTAAACTGGTGAAGGATGCCTTTCAGGACGACCCTCGCTTCCTCACAGCTAGGGACAAGGTCAGCACAACGTTTGGAAACATTTGTCCAACATTGCCAATAAGCCCAATGTTCCTTCAATGTTGGTCCAACGTTGGTTCAACATTACCAATGACTATAAGCCCTACGTTCCTTCAACGTTTGTTAAACATTGACACAACATTGTCAATGACTATGTGCACAGTATTTGCACTTGATGGTTGTCACTGCATAACCTAACCAATGTTCTTTTTCTCAGGCTTACAAAGCAGTTGTGAACGATGCTACCATTTTTAAATTGGAACTGCCGCTGAAGCAGAAAGGGTAAGAGACGCTCTGTATGCCTTAATTTCTTCACTGAATTAAAGATGGATTCCTGCACACTGTTAAATGCTCCCACAGTTTTATTGACGTTGCACTTGATAAAACTGCGGGTGGGTGGCCTCCCGAGTGGCGCAGTGGTCTAAGGCACTTCATTGCAGTGCTAGAGGTGTCACTACAGACCTGGGTTCGATCCCGGGCTGTATCACAACCGGCCGTGATCGGGAGTCCGGGTTAGGGGAGGGCGGCGCACAATTGGCCCAGCGTCATCCGAGTTAGGGGAGGGTTTAGCCGTGGGGGCTTTACTTGGCTAGCGACTCCTTGTGGCGGGCTGGGCGCCTGCAGGCTGACCTCGGTCGTCAGGTGAACAGTGTTTCCTCCGACACATTGGTGCGGCTGGCTTCCGGGTTAAGCGGGCGGGTGTTAAGAAGCGCGGTTTGGCGGGTCATGTTTCGGAGGATGCGTGACTCGACCTTCGCCTCCCGAGCCCGTTGGGGAGTTGCAGCGATGACTCAAGATTGATATTGGGGAGAAAAAGGGGTGATCTTTTGTTTTTTCACAACTTAAACGCATTTCTTTATACTACTTCTGAACTGTTAATTGCTTAATTAGTTAATTGTGAACGTGTGTGTTTACGACACTGCTCTACTTCCTCTGTGCTGTCTGTCTGTCAGGGTGGGTCTGAAGACCCAGCCGGAGTCCAAGTGTCCAGAACTGCTGGCCAACTACTGTGACATGCTGCTGAGGAAAACCCCGCTCAGCAAGAAACTCACCTCTGAGGAGATCGAGGCCAAGCTCAAGGAAGTGGTATGTGGATGGGAGGAGTATGTGAGGGTTGGGGGTGTGTGTGTGTAATGATATGGTGATGACTCCAGCAAGCTTTCCATATGGCTACGGCCACACTCCCATGCATTAACACGGATGAAATTCTATATGACGTACATCATTGTCCGAAAGTACATCTCAAGTAAACTGTTTTTCGGACGAGTTTATCCATGAGAAAACTGATTGTTCAAGTGTGTTTTTTGTCGGACAAACATCATCCCTTATCATTCATCCAGCAACAGATGACTCCCATTAAAAAAGCATTGGCTCCATCACACATTTTCGGACACAAAATCAGAGTGTATAGGTGGCCTTATGTTGAGCAGAGCGTCTACCATGTTACTTCCGCCTATCCAATTATTTACAGATCTGCAAACACTTAACCGTTTCTTCTTTGGACAGGACAATCTTAGCTGGGTCGTGTTCATTAGACACCAAACAGAAGAAAATGGACTGAAACAGGGAGGGACTACCTGAACTTGTCCAATAAGAAACACTTGTTTTCATTTTCCGTTGCAAAACATTTAGCTACGGTGTGCAGTAAAAAACACCCTGATTGCACAGTGGTGTTCTATGTGTGTGTGTTCTCCTGCAGTTGCTGGTGTTGAAGTACGTGCAGAACAAAGACGTGTTCATGCGCTACCACAAAGCCCATCTGACCCGACGCCTCATCCTGGACATCTCCGCCGACAGCGAAATCGAGGAGAACATGGTGGAGTGGCTCAGGGTATGACCTGTGTGTGTGAGTGACTTGAGAAGAAAAATGGGAGGAGATGGAAAAGACTGTGTGTGTGTGTGTGCACATCCACCTCACGTAGCCACAATTACACCACTTCTCCAATTACCTCTACCCTTGCTTACAGGAGGTAGGCATGCCTGCAGACTATGTGAATAAGCTGGCCCGGATGTTCCAGGACATCAAGGTGTCTGAGGATCTCAACCAGAACTTCAAAGAGTGTCACAAACACAACAAGCTGGCCCTATCAGGTACACCAGGTAGCTGTATGTACCTAATATAATATATATGATATATGCCATTTAGCAGATACTTTTATCCAAAGCGACTTACAACAGTGAATGCATAAATGTTCGTATTGCTGGCCCTAGCGGGAATCGAACCTGTGTACCTGTACGTTTTGGTGTATAATGCTTGGTGTACTTGGCTGGATGAGACCTAGTGAAAAGTAATACGAATGCTATTGATACAGTCCTTAATGTTTGGGTTTGGGATTTCGCTTTGAGTTTGCACTTTTGGGACTATTCCATTGGCTCCGTTGTACCGTTACCAGAAAAAAGCACAACTCAAGTACTTGAAAGTGTATATTATAGAATTAAATAGAAAACTAGAATGGACTTAGGCATTTTAGCAACTTGCCAAAAAATGAGGGAATCTGTCATTCTAGAAACAAATATATAGTATAAAACAATAAGTAGTTATACTAGTATATTATGCATCTCTATAGTGTATATATTAGACATAATGGATTTGAACTCGGGTGTATTCCTTTCTTCCCCTCTTGTGCAGCGGACTCTGTCAACATCAAGATCCTGAATGCCGGGGCGTGGTCTCGGAGCTCGGAGAAGGTGTTTGTGTCACTGCCCACCGAGCTGGAGGATCTGATCCCAGAGGTGGAGGACTTCTACAAAAAGAACCACAGCGGCAGGAAACTACACTGGCACCACCTCATGTCCAATGGCATTGTGAGTGTAGAGCATGTAGCAGGCAGGCATACAAACACTCACACGTTTATGCATTTATCTACACACCCGCACCCCACACACACTTTCTATTTCATCGCCATTCACCACTAATCTCTCACACCACCCTCCTCTCTGTCCAGACCCTAGAGATCATATAATTCATTCTATGTTCTCTATGTAATTCTATCCAGATCACCTTTAAGAACGAGGTGGGCCAGTACGACCTGGAGGTGACCACCTTCCAGCTGGCCGTGTTGTTTGCCTGGAACCAGAGGCCCCGGGAGAGGATCAGCTTTGAGAACCTCAAGCTGGCCACGGAGCTGCCTGACGCCGAGCTCCGACGCACACTCTGGGTAAGGCACGGTGTCAAAGGATAGATAGAGGTCAAAGGGTTAGTTACCGCAAGAATTAGGGATGCAAGATTCCTATAACATTAACAAAATTACCAGGATTTCCCGAAATTCTAGTTGAAGGAATTCCATATATGTTGCATATTCCTGCCTGATTCCTGTAATCTTCCAACTGGGTTTTCTGGAAAACCTTGGAAAGTTACCAGAATTTGGTTTTCCGCTAACCACAGCGTTTTATTGATTTGATATGCAACAAACACTAAAATGAAAAGGAATCTCCGCACACTCAGGATCAATGCACAATTTAAAATGTACACTATATATACAAAAGTATGTGGACACCCCTTCAAATTAGGGCATTTTGCTATTTCAGCCACACCAGTTGCTGACAAGTGTATAAAATTGAGCACACAGCCATGCAATCTCCATAGACAAATATTGGCAGTAGAATGGCCTTACTGTGAAGAGCTCAGTGACTTGCAACGTGGCACCGTCATAGGATGTCACCTTTCCAACAAGTCAGTTTGTAAAATGTCTGCCCTGCCAGAGCTGCCCCGGTCAACTGTAAATGCTGTTATTGTGAAGTGGGAACGCCTAGGAGCAACAATGGCTCAGCCGCGAAGTGGTAGGCCACACAAGCCCACAGAACGGGACCGCCGAGTGCTGAAGCGCATATCGTCTGTCCTCGGTTGCAACACTCACTACTGAGTTCCAAACTGCCTCTGGAAGCAACGTCAGCACAATAACTGTTTGTCGGGAGCTTCATGAAATGGGTTTCCATGGCCGAGCAGCCGCACACAAGCCTAAGATCACCATGCGCAATGCTAAGCATCGGCTGGAGTGGTGTGAAGCTCGCCGCCATTGGACTATGGAGCAGTGAAAACGTGTTCTCTGGCGTGATGAATCACGCTTCACCATCTGGCAGTCCGACGGACTAATCTTTGTTTGGCGGATGCCAGGAGAACGCTACCTGCCCCAATGCATAGTGCCTACTGTAAAGTTTGGTGGAGGAGGAATAATGGTCTGGGGCTGTTTTTCATGGTTCGGGCTAGGCCCCTTAGTTCTAGTGAAGGGAAATCTTAATGCTACAGCATACAATTACATTCTAGACGATTCTGGGCTTCCAACTTTGGCAACAGTTTGGGGAAGGCCCTTTCCTGTTTCAGCAGGACAATGCCCCCGTGCACAAAGTGAGGTCCATACAGAAATGGTTTGTCGAGATCGGTGTGGAAGAACTTGACTGGCCTGCACAGAGCCCTGATCTCAACCCCATCGAACACCTTTGGGATGAATTGGAACGCCGACTGCGAGCCAGGCCTAATCGTCCAACATCAGTGCCCGACCTCACTAATACTCTTGTGGCTGAATGGAAGCAAGTCCCAGCAGAAATGTTCGAACATCTAGTGGAAAGCCTTCCCAGAAGAGTGGAGGCTGTTCTAGCAGCAAAGGGGAGACCAACTCCCTATTATTGCCCATGATTTTGGAATGAGATGTTCGACGAGCAGGTGTCCACATACTTTTGGTCATGTAGTGTATTGAGCTTTCGGTCGTCAGACCATCAGCGCAGAAATAAACACAATGACAGAGGCCACATATAGGCAACGTGCGTCAATGCAATCAGACATGATGAGCAACACCTGTGTACAAAAACAAACGCCAGGAGGCACATCAGTAATCAATTATCTCAGAAAAAGTGACTTCATCGAGACAGTTGTTTTAGCATATTTTTTACATTCTTTTTTATTATTTTTTTTTTTTTATATAAATGTTGACATAATGCATAAACACTTAAAAAAGAAGCAGGTGTTAAGACCAGGAGAAGCCTCAAACAAAACATATTAAAGCATGACCCTCATGTCTAAATCATCATTAAGGGCTGATGGAGGTAAAGTGCCAAGTGTATAAATCCAAAAGAGTTCCTTTTGGCACAGCTTTTTCTCAGTGTTCCCTCCTCTGGGTGAAGGTTCAACTTTTTCAATAGGCTGAAAACGTAAAGAGACTGTGAACATGTATTAAAGTGGCAGGCAACAGGGTGCTTTTCATCATTATGCCTTATTTATTTGATTAGATTTTTTATTTTACCTTTATTTAACTAGGCAAGTCAGTTAAGAACAAATTCTTATTTACAATGACGGCCTACACCGGCCAAACCCGGACGACGGGTTATGCAAACTAATTCTTTGCTTAAGGCACCTAGAGGTTTTCCCATATGCAACAAACACACCCTAAAGCCCCCCTGCCGATTCTATATGACCATAACGATTAGTACTTTTTTAAAACGTTTTTGATCGACTGTTAACTGTTGTCTCAACCTCTTAACCTATAAATCCTCCTCACCTCTCTTTTTTTCCTGTTTCTCTTGCTTGCGCTTTTCTCTCTTTTCTTCTCTCTTCTTTCTCCCCTTTTCTTCTCTCCCTCTCTCCTTTTCCTCCAGTCCCTGGTAGCGTTCCCCAAGCTAAAGCGGCAGGTGTTGTCCTACGACCCCGTGGTGGGCTCGCCCAAAGACTTTACAGAGGGCACACTTTTCTACGTCAACCAGGAGTTCTCACTAATGTAAGTGTTCTGTAATGTAAGTGTTCTGTAATGTAAGTGTTCTGTAATGTAAGTGTTCTGTAATCTGTGTGTGACTGGCTGGGGTTTGCAACCAGGCTTTCCACTGCCACGCCACGGAGTTAACTCTCTGGGCTGGCTTTATTTATCTTACAGGTTGAATTTGAAGTTGGAGGTTGTAATGTATCTTGTACGTGGCACAAAAATGACGCACTAGTACCACATCTAAATAGTGTGTGTGTTTGTGTGTCCAGAAAAAACTCCAAGGTCCAAAAGAGGGGGAAGATCAACCTGATTGGCCGGCTTCAGCTCACCACAGAGCGAATGAGGGAGGAGGAGAACGAGGGAATTGTCCAGCTCAGGATATTGAGAACACAGGTACTGTACTATATAAGGGCTTCCCATTGACAGGTCATCATTGCAAATAAGAATTTTGGGATTTCTCACGTCCTCCCTCCTCGTCTCTTTATCAAAGCACATTGGGGCAGAAGATCTGAGGTTTCGCCCCTTACTCTTCTCCTCCAATGCATTTAGAGGTGGCAAGGAGGGTGAAATACAATTGAGTCACCCTCTCTCTCTCTTATCCTTGTCACTCCCTTTCCAGGAGGCCATCATCCAGATCATGAAGATGAGGAAGAGGATCACCAATGCCCAGCTGCAGACGGAGCTGGTTGAGATCCTCAAAAACATGTTCCTGCCCCAGAAGAAGATGATCAAGGAGCAGATGGAGTGGCTCATCGAGCACAAGTACATCAAGCGCGACGAGACTGATCTCAACACCTTCCTCTACATGGCGTAGCAATGTTGACGACGTTTAACAGTGGTGACGACGTGTAACGGTGGTGACTTTGGGAGTTCTTCATCAGGCCTGATGGACAATAGAATGTCTTCGGAGAAAGAAAAAAAATTGGTTCATGGGGGTTCAAGCCTGATGGACAATAGAATATTTCCAGGCTGACCTCCCTTTGATAAACAAATGATCTGTTGCGTGGGGAAATGCAGACTTGATTTATGACAGTGTTACAGAAATGTATAAAAGGAGGAGTTTGTGTGGGGAAATTAAAGGGTAAGAAAGAAAAGGGGTTTGAGCTTCTCAGCGGGAGTCAACCCCCACCGAGTTTTCAGTTGTCGTTTTTGGCTAGAAGGCGTTTCCTCGTCTGTAGACGGGACATGGTTGGTGGTTGTGAAAGGTCTCTGTTGCTAGGCGTCCTCCTCCCTGTCGACCAATCACCACGCAGACCACACCCCCTCTCCCACCCTGTCCATGAACACCCCACCACCATTGGAGTGACAACGACATGGCAAGAAAAAGGAAGAGCGTTAGAAGAAGCTCAGTTTCCCTCCATATCTACAGTCCAAGTTTTGAGCCAGGCCAACACTATTCTCCGGACCTCTTCAACAGAACAAGCTGTGTCCCCAGGCAGCTGTCTGAGCCAAGCTGTCGGCCATGTTTTTTGTGGCCACTGGTGGTGACAAACGAAGAACTAAAGACAATGACTCTCTCTGCTGTCACATATGTGTGACGCCGTTCTTGGACATTCATGGCTGGTTTCCCGGACCCAGACTAAGACTAGTCCTGGATTTTTTAAATCATTCTCAATGGAGTATCTCCATTGAAAGTGCACTTTAGTCCAGAACGAGGCTTAACTTGGGTCGAGGAAACCTTCTCAACAGTATGTTATATTTCAGAAACTGTTTTCACAAAAGAGATGGACTGTGGACTATTAGTTCCCAGTTCCAAATCGACCCCAAGCATCCTACCCCTGGGCACTTGTCTTGCATATTTTGACAGGATCTGATAAGTGGACACGATAGGCTTGATGGAGCTCTTTTCCTATCAGAAGACAAGGTGGAGTAATCACCATATTGGTGGTCGCTCATATTCAATCTCTTCAGATCTACAGGAAGGGTTTAAGCATAGGTGTTAGGGGTCGGTTTAGAATTGGGCCAATGTCTCACTTTCCGTATCTTTACCCCTCATCTCTGCAGGCTGCCTGAGCTAAGCCCCTGGGGGAAGAGGGGTCGGGGTGTATTATTATATCGTAAAAACTAGCTCTGGTCCAGAGCATTTAAGTACGGCTTGCTGATGCTGAACTTGCTCGGCATTAGCAAGTCACACGTAAACACCCTGGGCCAGAGCTAGGTAATAGCCAGAACCATATATAAAGATGTGTGTATATATATAACCGTATATCTCTATACATGGCTCTGATGGTAACTACTACAATACAGATCTAAAGGAGTGAAGATGTTAATAATGAGATGAGGAAATAAACAGCACCTTATTATAAAACGTTGTATGAACTTTGTCATTCAACCCTGGGCTACTTCACAAGCAGGATAAACCTTCAGATAACTGTTCATTTTCTGGCATATGCCAATCGCTGTCCATTGTTGCTGTGTGGCACTGACCTTCATAATTCTGATTCCACAGCTGTCCACTTGAGTGGTGCTGAATCTCTGATTTGCGGCGGTTACAGCTGGTTTGTAAAGAAAGCTGATGTTGAGTACTAGCACGGCAGGGTGGGTGAGAGAATCAAGTAAATTGTGCCATGCTCATTTCAAGTTTTTCTATATTTAGGCATTTGGCAAATGGAGTCCTTTGAAAAGATTGAGGAAAGTTATGGGTAACTCATTTACCATGCTTTTGTGAACTGAAATACCCCCCTACTGCAGGTTCAAATCCTATGTGTGTGCAACATGGTGTACCCTAAACCTGGACAAGAATCCTACAGGTAACATGACTATATATGGTCGGAGATACGTCCTAATAATCACTTTCCTTCTGAAGTGTGCACTAATTCACTACTCCCCACACATTTAAAAGCATTTGATTGGCTCTAGAGGGAGTTTCCATAGACCAGTAATGTCCTTTCAAATCCATGACGGGAAGTGAACAAGTGCACACTTCGGGAGAAAGGAGCGCTAATTGGGACGCCACCGTAGCCCCTCGCTCCATTGGTTTATTCCAGTCTATTTCTTCTTATTCATCATTCGTATCTGTTGCACATCGTAGTCACGCGTGTGGGACAGAGTGCAACCAACAATTTTCAATTCAGGGATTTGATTTCTTACCAATTCTCATCCATTGCATATATCCGACATGACCAATACCCTATTGAAGACATTTCCCACATAATGTTTTCAGACTGAGGCCACCTCGTAGGAAAATAAGCCTGCATAATAAGATTTGCACTTGGATGTTGGGTTCAAAGGATCTCAGCTTTGTTTCCCACGGCGAAATTGCATACTCATCGCACGGGAAATAATGTACAGTAGCGTATTTAAGTGTGTGTGGGGGAGACACCGACGCCGCGCATGCTCAGTCAGCAGCTCAGCCTCCTGCTCCTCGTAGGCTCCTCCCTGGCGTGCGCGTGAGGAGAGAGGAGACTGTGAACCGCAAGCGGTTCAGAGGGGGGGTGCGTCGCACAGGCAGGACCGAGGAGGAATCACAACAGCCCCGGCCGGGACTGCCAGACCCGACTCGCTGGATCCCCGGAGGAACGGAGAGAACACGTCGCCCAAGGGAGAGGAGCTCTGTTCAGGTAACAGTGGAAAACAACACAGCCTCAATCGCATTAGGGACCTCAGGTGCCGCTGTTGTAATCCGCGCAATACGCGTTGATGGCTGTGTGGAAAAGTGGGGATGGGGAGACAGCGACTGTGGTTTGAAGGAAAATACAGTAGGCTAAGCATGCGAGCTGCTGTCGCGGCTTGTGTTGTCCTAAGCGAGACATGATCCCAATTATGCCTCGCTGTTCCACATTCCGTGCACGAAGCGTTCAGCTCGAGGGGGTGATTTGACCGGTCGCGTGCTGTGGGCTTCCGCGCGCGATGTGGTTACCAGCCAGGGTTTGCTCTGTCCACAATAGGCGACAGAATAACAACATATTATCCCACCAGAGAATAGCCTACCACTGTAGTTGAAGTAGCCTACTGCAACCGTGATTTCTAGCTACAATTAGCTATTGCTGCTATAAAACCCTATTTTCTTATTTATGCCATCCAGCAGGGCTCGCACCGGAGTGGGCTTATTTGATAATCGAGTTATTTCAGAAGAATGCATTGCTAGTTTGCTCCTCCTGAGATGCGCTGAGCAAGTTGGGAATTGTCGGGTTTTGAGACCAACACCCACGCGCATCCCGTCGTCTCCCATAGCTACCAGAAGCAGCTGCTCCCAAATAATAAACTTATTGTTATCATTTTAACGGTCTACACCTAAAATCTTTAACCTGAACAGTTACATACATACTTGAGTAAATGCCCTACTGTTATAGGCATATTTATATCAATGTCCAGATAGATCTAGTGCAGAACACCAACAGTCCATTGAAGAGTAAGACATATCTACTATAGGCCTGACTGCCTTAAATTGTCAAATGCTAGCCATTTGTCAAACCATATGTTATCTGACAGATGTTGAATAACATACAACTCTTGTTGCTGATTCTTAAATGTAGGTCTATGTGAAACCATATACTGGATGATAATTCTCTAAGTAGCCGATCTTTCCAATAATGCACTCTTTTACTGATGAATCATAGGCAAGCCTTTTAGTTATAGCCAATTATGATGCCTTAGTTACAAGGTAAGCCTATGGCTGGTGGTTTAGGAGTGACTGTTGAGGATGATGAAACAGAATGTTCAGATATAAATGTATTGTGTAGAGCAGAAATTATTGTCTTTCAGATAGAAATGGGGAACCATGTCGGCTCGATTCATTCTTTTACTATCTGCAACCTTCAGAACATTTAACATCACTGAATACACCCCTGGTGTCAGATGCATGGATTGGCCAGCTACTGGCTGGCTAAAGGATACTGCAGAGAGGAAGAATGGATTGCATGATGCTGCTGGCTGGGATAGCCCTCCTCATAACACATTCAGGGAGAGGGAGGGGGCGAGGGGGAAGGCCCTGCCTGCCTGTGGTGCACCCCTCCATCAGCCAACCAGTGCAGATATCCTCTCTTTCAGTTTTTTTTTTTTTTCTCTCTGCACTACCACACAGTCAGAGAGATGAAGTGAGGGGAATCGCTCTGTCTTTCTTTCGCTACCACACCAACAAAGAAAGAGGAGGATCTGTCTCTCTCTCTCTCTCCTTTTTGTCTTTCTCTGCCCTACCACACCAACAAAGAAAGAGGAGGATCTATCTCTCTGTCTCTTCTTATTGTCCTTCTATGCACTACCACATCACCAGACAGATGGAAAGAGAGATGTCCCTCTTTCTATCTCTCTGTACATTACTACACCACCAAAGAGAAAAAGGGGATCTCCGCTCCCATTTCTCTCTCTCTATGTCCCACCCCTCTGTCTCTGTGTGTGTGTGCGTATTACTGTTCCTCCAGATCCATTGGTGTAATCAGTCTGTCATCAAAGCAAACTCAATCAGTCCTCATCCCCCAGACAATCACTCTCTCCTTGTCCTATCAGTATGTGTCCCAAATGGCACCCTATTATGTAGGGAATAGGGTGCCATTTGGGACACAGATCTGCTGCAGCTAGACGTCTCAATTGCGTTAGGATATTATTTGATGTTCTAGTAGTTACTGATTTTGTATTTACATTTTAGTAATTTAGCAGACGCTCTTATCCAGAGCGACTTACAGTTAGTGAGTGCATACATTTTCGTACTAGCCCCCCGTGGGGAACGAACCCACAACCCTGGCGTTGCAAGCGCCATGCTCTACCAACTGAGCTACAGGGGACTAAATAAGTTTATTGTAAAATCCAGATTTCCAAACTGACATGGAAATGTATTGTATGTCAGTTTATAGTCAGCATTTAATATCAAAATTCTGAATGATTGACTATACAACTAGAAATATCAAGTGCATGGGACTATCTGCAAAAAGATGAATCTGAGATAATTGGCTTTAAAGTTCAGAGCCCTCATGGGTTTAAATAGGGTCAGCAATTGTTTTATTCTTGTATTCTCTTTAATTTAACAACATGATTTGGAGTATTTAGACTACTATGGAAGAGAACATTGAAAAGGACAAGGCTATGTCAATAACTACATTTTGACAAAAATGCAGATAGAACCTTATAGTCCCAAGCACTCGATATGTCATCATCAACATTTCCAAAACTGAGATAGAACTATATGGTTCTTCGTTTGCAAAAACAAGATGTGTTTCTGTATGAAGAGTATTATAGTATAGGCCTAGTCCAGTTTGGAGGGATTATGCATTTTTTTTTTTTTCATGTAGTTCTAAATCTGTTCTAAAGTTGTTGAAACTGGTGATGTATATTCTGGTACAGAGAATACGCTTGTGGGCTAGCAGACTAAAGGGGTTCATTGTAGCTCGGCTATGTAAGGGACATCGCTGCATGGTCTGTATCTTTATTACAAGGATATGATTCCATAATATTACTGGGAAACCAGTAACTTACCTCTTATAATCTCATTTCATTCTCATAATAGTCTCACCATGCAGGTGGTCATCACTGAGGGGAGAGGAAGTAGTAGGGATGGCACTCTCTGACCTTAGAGATGTTGACCAGTTCTCCAGTACTGCTGGTATGCATTTGATTTCAGCCAACAGATAAGTGTGATGGATTTGAATAATAATGCATGTAGAGGAGCTTCCAGTCTTGACCAAAATATCACAGATGATATGTTATGGTGTTGGAGACTATCTTGCTCTTGAAGTAAGCCTAGACGTGGAGAGGGACGAGTGTGAAGGAGAGAGGGATTTGATGTCTCTCGACTCTTTGCACTATAGGTGACTGTGCCAATATTGTCCGATATACAGTACCAGTCAAAAGTTTGGACACACCTACTCATTCAAGGGTTTTCCTTTATTTTTACTATTTTCTACATTGGAGAATAATAGTGAAGACATCAAAACTATGAAAAAACACATATGGAATCATGTAGTAACCAAAAAAGTGTTAAACAAATATATTTTAGATTCTTCAAAGTAGCCACCCTTTGCCTTGATGACAGCTTTGCACACTCTTGGCATTCTCTCAACCAGCTTCATGAGGAATGCTTATCCAACAGTCTTGAAGGAGTTCCCACATATGCTGAGCACTTGTTGGCTGCTTTTCCTTCACTCTGCAGTCCAACTCATCCCAAACCATCTCAATTGCGTTGAGGTCGGGTGATTGTGGAGGCCAGGTCATCTGATGCAGCACTCCATCACTCTCCTTGGTCAAATAGCCCTTACACAGCCTGGAGGTATGTTTTGGGTCATTGTCCTGTTGAAAAACAAATGATAGTCCCACTAAGCGCAAACCAGATGGGATGGCGTATCGCTGCAGAATGCTGTGGTAGCCATGCTGGTTAACTGTGCCTTGAATTCTAAATAAATCACTGACAGTGTCACCAGCAAAGCACCCCCACACCATCACACCTCCTCCTCCGTGCTTCATGGTGGGAACCACACATGCGGAGATCATCCGTTCACCTACTCTGCGTCTCACAAAGACATGGCGGTTGGAACCAAAAATCTCACATTTGGACTCCAAATGTCCATTGCTTGTGTTTCTTGGCCCAAGCAAGTTGGCCCAGTTTCATCATAGCGCTTGATGGTTTTTGCGACTGCACTTGAAGAAACTTTCAAAGTTCTTGACATTTTCCGTATTGACTGACCTTCATGTCTTAAAGTAATGATGGACTGTCATTTCTCTTTGCTTATTTGAGCTGGTCTTGCCATAATATGGACTTGGTCTTTTACCAAATAGGGCTATCTTCTGTATACCACCCCTACCTTGTCACAACACAACTGATTGGCTCAAACACATTAAGAAGGAAAGAAATTCCACAAATGAACTTTTAACAAGGCACACCTGTTAATTGTAATGCATTCTAGGTGACTACCTCATGAAGCTGGTTGAGACAATGGCAAGAGTGTGCAAAACTGTCATCAAGGCAAAGGATGGCTACTTTGAAAAATCTAAAATATATTTTGATTTGTTTAACACTTTTTTGGTTACTACATGATTCCATATGTGTTATTTCATAGTTTTGATGTCTTCACTATTATGCTACAATGTAGAAAATAGTAAAAAATAAAGGCAAACCCTTGAATGAGTAGGTGTGTCCAAACTTTTGACTGGTACTGTATACGTTTTTCCAAGATGATTGATGAGAAAAGTATCATCCAACCCATCAGGTATCTTACTCCACCATGCCATGTCTTGAAATATGCAGACAGACGGATTCAAAGTACATTGACATTGTAATACTTCTGACAGCCAACTTTCTAACTCCACCCATAACTTTTGGACTTTATAACATTCCCAGAAGGCATGGATTATTGAGTCATTGTTAGTTTTACACTTAAGACATGACTCTGCTGTTGTGCTGTAGAATTTGTGAATTTTGTCTCTTGTACAGTGGGGAAAAAAGTATTTAGTCAGCCACCAATTGTGCAAGTTCTCCCACTTAAAAAGATGAGAGGCCTGTAATTTTCATCATAGGTACACGTCAACTATGACAGACAAAATGAGGAAAAAAAATCCAGAAAATCACATTGTAGGGTTTTTAATGAATTTATTTGCAAATTATGGTGGAAAATAAGTATTTGGTCAATAACAAAAGTTTCTCAATACTTTGTTATATACCCTTTGTTGGCAATGACACAGGTCAAATGTTTTCTGTAAGTCTTCACAAGGTTTTCACACACTGTTGCTGGTATTTTGTCCCATTCCTCCATGCAGATCTCCTCTAGAGCAGTGATGTTTTGGGGCTGTCGCTGGGCAACACAGACTTTCAACTCCCTCCAAAGATTTTCTATGGGGTTGAGATCTGGAGACTGGCTAGGCCACTCCAGGACCTTGAAATGCTTCTTACGAAGCCACTCCTTCGTTGCCCGGGCGGTGTGTTTGGGATCATTGTCATGCTGAAAGACCCAGCCACGTTTCATCTTCAATGCCCTTGCTGATGGAAGCAGGTTTTCACTCAAAATCTCACGATACATGGCCCCATTCATTCTTTCCTTTACACGGATCAGTCGTCCTGGTCCCTTTGCAGAAAAACAGCCCCAAAGCATGATGTTTCCACCCCCATGCTTCACAGTAGGTATGGTGTTCTTTGGATGCAACTCAGCATTCTTTGTCCTCCAAACACGACGAGTTGAGTTTTTACCAAAAAGTTATATTTTGGTTTCATCTGACCATATGACATTAATCCTCTTCTGGATCATCCAAATGCACTCTAGCAAACTTCAGATGGGCCTGGACATGTACTGGCTTAAGCAGGGGGACACGTCTGGCAATGCAGGATTTGAGTCCCTGGCGGCGTAGTGTGTTACTGATGGTAGGCTTTGTTACTTTGGTCCCAGCTCTCTGCAGGTCATTCACTAGGTCCCCCCGTGTGGTTCTGGGATTTTTGCTCACCGTTCTTGTGATCATTTTGACCCCACGGGGTGAGATCTTGCGTGGAGCCCCAGATCGAGGGAGATTATCAGTGGTCTTGTATGTCTTCCATTTCCTAATAATTGCTCCCACAGTTGATTTCTTCAAACCAAGCTGCTTACCTATTGAAGATTCAGTCTTCCCAGCCTGGTGCAGGTCTACAATTTTGTTTCTGGTGTCCTTTGACAGCTCTTTGGTCTTGGCCATAGTGGAGTTTGGAGTGTGACTGTTTGAGGTTGTGGACAGGTGTCTTTTATACTGATAACAAGTTCAAACAGGTGCCATTAATACAGGTAACGAGTGGAGGACAGAGGGGCCTCTTAAAGAAGAAGTTACAGGTCTGTGAGAGCCAGAAATCTTGCTTGTTTGTAGGTGACCAAATACTTATTTTCCACCATAATTTGCAAATAAATTCATTAAAAATCCTACAATGTGATTTTCTGGAGAGAAAAAAATCTCAATTTGTCTGTCATAGTTGACATGTACCTATGATGAAAATTACAGGCCTCTCTCATCTTTTTAAGTGGGAGAACTTGCACAATTGGTGGCTGACTAAATACTTTTTTCCCCCACTGTATAATACAATCTATACATTCGTTTATACTGGATTAAGCGTACATTTTAGTGAACTGTAATTTCATTAGTTATGTTCCAACATTCCCTCCGTCTTGTGCCAATATGCGTTCTTTTTAAGTCTTGGTTCCAATAGTTTATATTTTGTTCAGAGGTTGTCAGTTGGATAAGCTCTCTGCAAGGATTCGTATAGCTTACCAATCATATGAATATCCTTTTCTGACTGAAATAGGATTCTGTCAAGATTGCTCTGATGTCCAAAAGATTTCAAATCAAAATTGTGATATAAAACTTTTCAGTTGCATGTATTTGAAAATAAGATTAAAACCACCCTCAGACATAAGAATATGTAAAACGTTCCTTTTTATTCTAGGAGTTTTGTTTGCCCATATCTGCCCTGTTATGACTGAGTATACTTTTTAAAAAGAATGTCTTCGGTGGGGTAATTGGTCTTACCTAGAATAAGTATTAAAACTTTGGGAGCCATGCCATTCTGAAGAGATTTATTCTACCTGTTAGATTTATGGGAAGATTTGTTCCATCGGTCTGCTGTCATATTGTTGTGTAATGGGATAGTGTTATCTTCATATATTTGTTGTCACTTATTAAGCATCCTAAATATTTGATATTTTTTGTGCTCCACTTAAAGAATTGCTGTAGATCAGGAGTTATTCTGTTTCTTATTCTTATTGCCATTATTTTGTTTTTTTTCCACGTTAATTATATGTCCTGAGATTTTAGAGTATTCTGAAAAATATTTTTAGCAATATTGTTTCAGTATTGGTCAGGTATATCAGGAGATTGTCTGCAAATAAGTTTAGTTTATATTCATGTTCACCAATACTGATACCTGTTACGTTTGGGCCCTGTCTAATTCTTTCTGCAAGCGGTTCAATTGCACCTGAACATTTCCAATTATGACATTTATATAAAACCTGTCGATTAATTAATTGATTAAGTTGCAATGTTTAATGCAATTGAAAGGTAAGCTAACTTGAAAATGCTTCAGATGACGGTGTCACTCAGAACGCAGACAGGCAGGTGTCTGGGACATGTTCCTATAGGATCAGAAGAGACTGATCTGAGCATTCATAATAGCAGGATCTAACCCTACTTGAATCATTTTATAGTCTCATTTAAGGAATAAATAAATGTCCACAAGTAATTGGGGATTCAAATATATTTGTTAAGGTGACTAGACCTCTAATTCACACACAGAACTAGAAAATATTTCCTGAAGAAAATGTGTGTGCTTGCTTTAGTTGTCTAAAAGTATTTTATGGTAGTGGAAGAACTAAGCACATTAATGACCTGCTCCATTAGAAGTGTCTGCCAAGACTTTGTAGGCTATCCAGTAAGACAAACACTTGTTACAATAGTTTACAAAGTAAATATAATGGTAATTATGTTAATATTGTTAAATAGAAACATGTTTCGTATGTCTAACATTAGCCTATAGACCTCTTATTCAGATTCATCAACTTCTCTCCAATCAATTACATTTAGGCGTTAGGCCTATTAGCTGTTGATTGCAGCTGAACCATATACATGACCGTGTAAGTTCTTGAACCTTATATCCGAGCTCCAGCCATCTACCCATTTGTGCTCGTGTAGTGTGGGAGAGAGGGGGCGTGTGTGCCAGCATGGGTTTTTTTCCGCTGCAGTCACGATGGAGACTCCTCTGCACCATCTGTGTCACATTACGCCTCCAACTGCAACCTCATCATTTCACCAGGTATTCAGCTGATAAATGTAATCAGTGAGTTTGAATTTAATCAGTTGCCTTATCAATATTAGGGGTAGGCTATTTATTTCATTATGTCAATATCAAATGTCGGGTTTATCCATCAGGTGAATAGGCTGTTGATGGTGATGGTCTCCATGTGAAGTAGATTTTTACCGGATGAGAACACCTCTGAGGAACACCTACGTGAGAATGCTATTCATTGACTACAGCTCAGCATTCAACACCATAGTGCCCTCAAAGCTCATCACTAAGCTAAGGATCCTGGGACTAAACACCTCCCTCTGCAACTGGATCCTGGACTTCCTGACGGGTCGCCCCCAGGTGGTAAGGGTAGGTAACAACACATCTGCCACACTGATCCTCAACACGGGGGCCCCTCAGGGGTGCGTGCTCAGTCCCCTCCTGTACTCCCTGTTCACCCACGACTGCATGGCCAGGCACGACTCCAACACCATCATTAAGTTTGCAGACGACACAACAGTCGTAGGCCTGATCACCGACAACGATGAGACAGCCTATAGGGAGGAGGTCAGAGACCTGGCCCTGTGGTGCCAGGATAACAACCTCTCCCTCAACGTGACCAAGACCAAGGAGATGATTGTGGACTACAGGAAAAAAAAGAGGACTGAGCACGGGGCTGTAGTGGAACAGGTTGAGAGCTTCAAGTTCCTTGGTGTCCACATCACCAACAAACTATCATGGTCCAAACACACCAAGACAGTCGTGAAGAGGGCACGACAAAGCCTATTCCCCCTCAGGAGACTGAAAAGATTTGGCATGGGTCCTCAGATCCTCAAAGAATTCTACAGCTGCACCATCGAGAGCATCCTGACTCGTTGCATCACCGCCTGGTATGGCAACTGCTCGGCCTCCGACCGCAAGGCACTACAGAGGGTAGTGCGTACGGCCCAGTACATCACTGGGGCCAAGCTTCCTGCCATCCAGGACCTCTATACCAGGCGGTGTCAGAGGAAGGCCCTCAAAATTGTCAAAGACTCCAGCCACCCTAGTCATAGACTGTTCTCTCTGCTACCGCACGGCAAGTGGTACCGGAGTGCCAAGTCTATGTCCAAAATACTTCTCAACAGCTTCTAACCAAGACATAAGACTACTGAACAGCTAATCATGGCTACCCGGACTATTTGCATTTCCATCTTTTTACGCTGCTACTACTCTGTTAATTATTTATGCATAGTCACTTTAACTCTACCCACATGTACATATTACTTCAACTACCTCAACTAGCCGGTGCCCCCGCACATTGACTCTGCACCGGTACCCCCCTGTATATATAGCCTCCCTACTGTTATTTTATTTTACTTCTGCTCTTTTTTTCTCAACACTTTTTTGTTGTTGTTTTATTTAACTTTTTTATAAAAAAATAAATGCACTGTTGGTTAAGGGCTGTAAGTAAGCATTTCACTGTAATGTCTGCACCTGTTGTATTCGGCGCATGTGGCCAATGACATTTGATTTGATTTGTGAAAAAAAGCAAAGTTCATAAAAACATAATTGTGAGTAAGCCTAGACAAGTGTTTTCCAAAGGTCTGTATACTGTAGATCAGGATCCATATTTATCAGGCGTCTCAGAGTAGGAGTGCTGATCTAGGATCAGGTTCCCCCTGTGCATGTGGTCTTAATTATTGTGATATAAAAGCCAAAACTGACCCTGAATCAGCACTCTTACTCTGAGACGCTTGATGAGTATGGCTATTGGAAAGGTTCACAGCTCTGAGAGCATAAGCCCTATGAGTCCGAAGGCTGTGGGTGCATCCCAAATGGCTCCCTGTTCCCTATATAGTGTACTTCTCTTAACCAGAGCCCATAGGGACTATATAGAGATGCACTCTGTGAGTCCATATCAATAAATGGAGGGAAGCAGAGTGTGGACATGAATCATTCACTGGTTTAACGGTCGGATCTTGGAGTTGGGAGCTTTGATTGACAGCTCAGGTGTTGTGCAGCTTATTCAGCAATGTAGGCCCTATTCCTTTTACTGCCTTCAGTTATTACCTAGGCTGGGTTACTACTACATACACTGCCTTCAGTTATTACCTAGGCTGGGTTACTAGTACATACACTGCCTTCAGTTATTACCTAGGCTGGGTTACTACTACATACACTGCCTTCAGTTATTACCTAGGCTGGGTTACTACTACATAAACAGCCTTCAGTTATTACCTAGGCTGGGTTACTACTACATACACTGCCTTCAGTTATTACCTAGGCTGGGTTACTAGTACATACACTGCCTTCAGTTATTACCTAGGCTGGGTTACTACTACATACACTGCCTTCAAAAATTATTCATTCACCCTGACTTATTCCACATTTAGAACAGCCTGAATTAAAAATTGAATACATATATTTTTTTTCACCAATATATACACAATACCCCATAATGACAAAGTGAAGACATGATTTTAGTCATTTTTGCAAATGTATTGAAAATGAAATGCATCAATATCTAATTTACGTAAGAATTCACACCCCTGAGTCAATACTTTGTAGAAGCACCTTTGGCAGCGATTACAGCTGTGAGTCTTTCTGGGTAAGTCTCTTAGAGCTTTGCATTTGTATTTATTTAATGATCCCCATTAGCTGCTGCTACATTTCCACATTTTGTTACGTCACATCCTTATTCTAAAATCTACACACAATACCCCATAATGACCAAGCAAAAACAGGTTTTTAGAAAATTCTGCAAAAAAATAAAATGAATAATAACTGAAATATCACATTTACATAAGTATTCAGACCCTTTCCTCAGTACTTTGTTGAAGCACCTTTTGGCAGCGATTACAGCCTCAAGTCTTTTTGGGTCTGACGCTAAAAGCTTGGCACACCTGTATTTGGGGAGTTTCTCCCATTCTTCTCTGCAGATCCTCTCAAGCTCTGTCAGGTTGGATGGGGAGCGTCGCTGCACAGCTATTTTCAGGTCTCTCCAGAGATGTTCGATCGGGTTCAAGTCCAGGCTCTGGCTGGGCCACTCAAGGACATTCAGAAGCCACTCCTGCGTTGTCTTGGCTGTGTGCTTAGGGTCGTTGTCCTGTTGGAAGGTGAACCTTCGCCCCAGTCTGAGGTCATGAGCGCTCTGGAGCAGGTTTTAATCAAGGATCTCTGTACTTTGCTCTGTTCATCTTTGCCTCGATCCTGACTAGTCTCCTAGTCCCTGCCGCTGAAAAACATCCTCACAGCATGATGCTGACACCACCATGCTTCACCGTAGGGATGGTGCCAGGTTTCCTCCAGATGTGACGCTTGGTATTCAGGCCAAAGAGTTCAATCCTGGTTTCATCAGACCAGAGAATCTTGATTTTCATGATCTGAGAGATTTGCCTTTTGGCAAACTCCAAGCGGGCTGTCATGTGCCTTTTTACTGAGGAGTGGCTTCCGTCTTGCCACTCTACCATAAAGGCCTGATTGGTGGAGTGCTGCAGAGATGGTTGTCCTTCTGGAAGGTTCTCCCATCTCCACAGGAAATCTGGAGCTCTGTCAGAGTGACCATCGGGTTCTTGGTCACCTCCCTGACCAAGGCCCTTCTCCCCCGATTGCTCAGTTTGGCCGGGCGGCCAGCTCTAGGAAGAGCCTTGGTGGTTCCAAACTTCTTCCATTTAAGAATGATGGAGGCCACTGTGTTCTTGGGGACCTTCAATGTTGCAGAAATTCTTTGGTATCCTTCCCCAGATCAGTACCTCAACACAATCCTTTCTCGGAGCTCTACGGACAATTCCTTCGACCTCATGGCTTGGTTTTTGCTCTGACATGCACTGTCAACTGTATGTACAATTTTAAATATTACATGACATTACATTTCATAACACTTTACCAAATACATTTAGTGTGTTCCCTCAGGCCATTACACCACTATCACATATTTACAATACAACATCCATGTGTACGTGTGTAGAGTGCATGTCTTATCGTGTCTGTGTGTGTGTCTCTACACAGTCCTCGCTGTTCCGTAAGGTGTATTTATATCTGATTCTATTGCTTGCATCAGTTTCCTGATGTGGAATAGAGTTCCATGTAGTCATGGCTCTATGTAGTACTGTGTGCCTCCCATAGTCTGTTCTTGACATGGGGATTGTGAAGATACCTTTTGTGGCATGTCTTTTGGGGTATGCATGGGTGTTTGAGCTGTGTGCTAGTAGTTTAAACAGACACCTCGGTGCATTCAGCATGTCAACACTTCTTACAAAACAAGTAGTGATGAAGTCAATCTCTCCTCCACTTTGAGCCATGAGAGATTTACATGCATATTATTAATGTTAACTCTCCGTGTACATTTAAGGGCCAGCCGTGCTGCCCTGTTCTGAACCAATTGTAATTTTCTCTTTGTGGCACCTGACCACACGACTGAACAGTAGTCCAGGTGCGACAAAACTAGAGCCTGTAGGATCTGAGTTGTTGATAATGTTGTTAAAAAGGCAGAGTAGCACTTTATTATGGACAGACTTCTCCCCATATTAGCTACTGTTGTATCAACATGTTTTGACCATGACAGTTTACAATCCACGGTTACTCCAAGCAGTTTAGTCACGTTATTTATTACAAGATGTAGTTGAGGTTTCGGGTTTAGTGAATGATTTGTCCCAAATACAATGCTTTTAGTTTTTGAAATATTTAGCTTATTCCTTGCCACACATTTTGAAACTAACTGCAGCTCTTTGTTAAGTGTTGCAGTGATTCACTCGCTGTAGTAGCTGACATGTATAGTGTTGAGCCATCTGCATACATACAGTAGACACACTGGCTTTACTCAAGGCCAGTGGCATGTCATTAGTAAAGATTGAAAAAAGTAAAGGGTCTAGACAGCTGCCCTGGGTAATTCCTGATTCTACCTGGATTATGTTGGATAGGCTTCCATTAAAGAACACCCTCTGTGTTCTGTTAGACAGTTAACTCTTTATCCACAATATAGCAGGGGGTGTAAAGTCATAACACATACGTTTTTCCATCAGCAGACTATGATCGATAATGTCAAAAGCCGCACTGAAGTCTAATAAATCTAAGTCAAAATTGTAACTCAACCATTCAGGAACATTCACTGTCTTCTTGGTAAGCAACTCCAGTATAGATTTGACCTTGTGTTTTAGGTTATTGTCCTGCTGAAAGGGGAATTTATCTCCCAGTGTCTGGTGAAAAGCAGACTGAACCAGGTTTTCCTCTAGGATTTTGCCTGTACTTAGCTCCATTCCGTTTCTTTTTTTATCCTGAAAAATGTCCCTGTCCTTAATGATTACAAGCATAACCATAACATGATGCAGCCACTACCATGCTTGCAAATACGGAGAGTGGTACTCCGTAATATGTTTGAGGCAAATCCAATACAACACAACACTTTGTATTCAGGACAAAAGGTTAATTGCTTTGCCACATTGTTTGCAGTATTACTTTAGTGCATTGCTGCTAACAGGATGCATGTTTTGAAATATTTGTATTCTGTACAGGCTTCCTTCTTTTCACTCTGTCAAGTAAGTTAGTATTGTGGAGTAACTACAATGTTGTTGATCCATCCTCAGTTTTCTTCTGTCGTAACCATTAAACTCTAACTGTTTTAAAGTCACCATTGGCCTCATGGTGAAATCCCTGAGCGGTTTCCCTCCTCTCCGGCAACTGAATTAGGAAGGATGCCTGTATCTTTGTAGTGACTTGATGTATCGATACACCATCCAAAATGTAATGAATAACTTCACCATGCTCAAAGGGATATTCAATGTCTGACTTTTTCTTACCCATCTTACAATAGGTGCCTTTCTTTGCGAGGCATTGGAAAACCTCCCTGGTCTTTGTGGTTGAATCTGTGTTTGAAATTCACTGCTCGACTGAGGGATCTTACAGATAATTGTATGTGTGGGGTACAGAGATGAAGTAGTAATTCAAAAATCTGATTTTAAAACTATTATTGCACACCGAGTGAGTCTATGCAATTTATACTGAACAAAAATATAACGCAACATTTAAAGTGTTGGTCCCATGTTTCATGAGCTGAAATAAAAGATCCCAGAAATGTTCCATGCTCACAAAAAGCTTATTTCTCTCAAATATTCTGCACAAATTTGTTTACATCCCTGTTAGTGATTATTTCTCCTATGCCAAGATAATCCATCCACCTGACAGGTGTGGCATATGAAGAAGCTGATTAAACAGCATGATCATTACAAAGGTGCACCTTGTGCTGGGGACAATAAAATGCCACTTTGTCACTACACAAAATGCCACAGATGTCTCAAGTTTTGAGGGAGCATGTCTACGTGTAACCTCGCCAGCCCAGGACCTCCACATCCGGCTTCTTCACCTGTAGGATTGTCTGAGACCAGCCACCCGGAAAAGCTGATGAAACTCAGGATTATTTCTGTCTGTAAAAAAGCCCTTTTGTGGGGAAAAACTCATTTTGATTGGCTGGGCCTGGCTCCCCAGTGGGTGGGCCACGCTTCCAAGTGGGTGGGCCTTTGCCCTCCCAGGACTGCCCATGGCTGCACCCCTGCCCAGTCATGTGAAATCCATAGATTAATTAATTAATTTTAAATTACTGATTTCCTTATATGAACTGTAACTTAGTAAAATCTTTGACATTTTTGCTTGTAGCGTTTATATTTTTGTTCAGTATATGATGTAACTTGTTAAGCACATTTTTACTCCTAAACTTATTTAGGCTTGCCATAACAAAGGGGTTGAATACAGTGAGGGAAAAAAGTATTTGATCCCCTGCTGATTTTGTACGTTTGCCCACTGACATAGACATGATCAGTCTATAATTTTAATGGTAGGTTTATTTGAACAGTGAGAGACAGAATAACAACAAAGAAATCCAGAAAAACGCATGTCAAAAATGTTATAAATTGATTTGCATTTTAATGAGGGAAATAAGTATTTGACCCCTCTGCAAAACATGATTTAGTACTTGGTGGCAAACCCGTTTTTGGCAATCACAGAGGTCAGACGTTTCTTGTAGTTGGCCACCAGGTTTGCACACATTTCAGGAGGAATTTTGTCCCACTCTTTGCAGATATTCTCCAAGTCATTAAGGTTTCGAGGCTGACGTTTGGCAACTCGAACCTTCAGCTCCCTCCACAGATTTTCTATGGGATTAAGGTCTGGAGACTAGCTAGGCCACTCCAGGACCTTAATGTGCTTCTTCTTGAGCCACTCCTTTGTTGCCTTGGCCGTGTGTTTTGGGTCATTGTCATGCTGGAATACCCATTTTCAATGCCCTGGCTGAGGGAAGGAGGTTCTCACCCAAGATTTGACGGTACATGGCCCTGTCCATCGTCCCTTTGATGCGCTGAAGTTGTCCTGTCCCCTTAGCAGAAAAACACCCCCAAAGCATAATGTTTCCACCTCCATGTTTGACGGCGGGGATGGTGTTCTTGGGGTCATAGGCAGCATTCCTCCTCCTCCAAACACGGCGAGTTGAGTTGATGCCAAAGAGCTCGATTTTGGTCTCATCTGACCACAACACTTTCACCCAGTTCTCCTCTGAATCATTCAGATGTTCATTGGCAAACTTCAGACGGGCCTGTATATGTGCTTTCTTGAGCAGGGGGACCTTGCGGGCGCTGCAGGATTTCAGTCCTTCACGGCGTAGTGTGTTACCAATTGTTTTCTTGGTGACTATGGTCCCAGCTGCCTTGAGATCATTGACAAGATCCTCCCGTGTAGTTCTGGGCTGATTCCTCACCGTTCTCATGATCATTGCAACTCCACGAGGTGAGATCTTGCATGGAGCCCCAGGCCGAGGGAGATTGACAGGTGTTTTGTGTTTCTTCCATTTGCGAATAATCACACCAACTGTTGTCACTTTCTCACCAAGCTGCTTGGCGATGGTCTTGTAGCCCATTCCAGCCTTGTGTAGGTCTACAATCTTGTCCCTGACATCCTTGGAGAGCTCTTTGTTCTTGGCAATGGTGGAGAGTTTGGAATCTGATTGATTGATTGCTTCTGTGGACAGGTGTCTTTTATACAGGTAACAAGCTGAGATTAGGAGCACTCCCTTTAAGAGTGTGCTCCTAATCTCAGCTCGTTACCTGTATAAAAGTCACCTGGGAGCCAGAAATCTTTCTGATTGAGAGGGGGTCAAATACTTATTTCCCTCATTAAAATGCAAATCAATTCATAACATTTTTGACATGTGTTTCTCTGGATATTTTTGTTATTATTCTGTCTCTCACTGTTCAAATAAACCTACCATAAAATTATAGACTGATCATTTCTTTGTCAGTGGGCAAACGTACAAAATCAGCAGGGGATCAAATACCTTTTTCCCTCACTGTACATATTGACTCAAGATATTTCAGCTTTTCATTTTTAATTAATTTGTAAAATAAAATATAAAAACATAATTCCACTTTGACATTTTGGGGGTATTGTGTGTAGGCCAGTGATAAAAATACATGTAATCCATTTTAAATTCAGGCTGTAACACAACAACATATGGAATAAGTAAAGGGGTGTGAATACTTTCTGAAGGCGCTGTAGGCTATAGGCAGACGTCATGTGTGTAGGCTGCTGTAGTTCAAATGTCCAAATGTCTAGCCTAGATCTGCATCAGAAAATAGGGTTGGCAGTAGGTCTAGTGTGCGTGTTACACGTGTATTTACTGTTGTATAATGTCCAGAGATCACTTCAAAATCAACATACCATAAAGCTTCTTTATTATGTAAAAGATTTGGTTGATTAAGAATTGACAGTTTAACAGCCTGTATTTCCTTTGATTAAATGTTGTATTTCATTTGATGTTTTTTAATTTTTTATGAAACGTTGACTTTTTCTTAGAGGAGTAGGGTGAAATTGCCCCTAGATGCTGATCTTGGGTAAGTTTAGTATTTTCCCCACTAATGGTAAAGGTTAGGATTGGGGGATGAGAAGCTGATCCTAGATCTGTACCTAGGGTAAACTTCACCCTGGAGCGAGGTTCGAAGCTAAAAACCATAAGGATGGGGAAAAAATATACTGGATGGTCTATGTGCTCCTGTATTCAACTTCCATTCTTATCGTGTCTCATTTTATCTTGCTGTTTGTGTTTCTGGATGATTTCTGGCTGATATTGAAGTGTGTGGCGTGTTTGTTCTAAAGTTTGCCTCTAAAAGGCTTCTGCCATCCAGCTTTCTCATGCTCCTGTCTAGAGCGATCTGTCTGCAGTTCAGTTCTGCCAGTGTATTCCTGGCACATTTGAGATTCAGTCGACATCAGACAGACAATGTTACGTGATTTAAAAGAGAAGTAGCCTAACTACCCTCACTTCTCCTCACACACATACACGCTCTCCTCCTCTTCCCATTCTGACCCTCCATAAGATCTCATTACATATCCTGTTCCCAAGGCAAAAGAGTGGTGTGCCTTATTTAACCTAGTTGCCATGCAGAAAATCCTTCCCGTTGATTTATTTCCCAATGGCCTTTAGTTTTTATCTTCGTAGGATTAAGCACGATTAAAAAATATAAAGAAACCAGCTGTGTAGCTAACAGTCAGCTCATTCTATATAAGCCTGTTGGAACTGTGTGTACTGTGTAGGCAATTTGGTAGTCATTTTGTTTAATCACTGGCCATTAGCAAATCAGAAGTGTCAAATGAACCTTCCTGCTTGGTCTCCAGGGTGATGGAGATTTGTTGAGTCCTTGATCTCCTGTCACATTGTATGGCGAGGTCATCAACAGCTCGTTGCTCTGTGGCTACAAGTAGAATAGCTTGTTTCCTCAACAGCTCTATCTATCTATCTATCTATCTATCTATCTATCTATCTATCTATCTATCTATCTATCTCTGTTCTTCTTCTTCTCCATCCCTCCCCCTCTAACTTTAGCTCTCTCGCGTTGCTCTTGCCCTGCAGGGCTCAATGTGTGCTCAAGAGGTTACTCAGTGCTTCATGTTCAAATATACGTTTTTGTTCCTAATTGTCCATCTCCTCAAGGACTTCCCATTTGTTACTGTTTAGAACCCAACATCGACCTTTTGTATTTGCACACACGTTTATTTTCTGCTATTACGGACTCTTGTATCACAGTTGTATCACAACTTCTGATACAGACGTGTGTGTATTTGTCCATAGTGTAGCCTACCCAAAAGATAAAATGTAATAACATTGACACATGCTAATCTTCAAGGATATAATAGACCTGTTGGTAGGAGACTAGTTCCAGGTCACTAACAGAGCCCCGTCTCATGTGTGTGGTCCCTACAGGCTGTAGGATGTTCTCGTCAGTGAAGGCCTTTGAGGGGCAGCAGTACTCCACCCTGAAGAGGCAGTGCCTTGCCAGCGGCCTGCTGTTTGAGGACCAGCGCTTCCCAGCCGTGGATGACACCCTCTTCTACCAGGGCAACAGGATCGGACGTGTGCACTGGAAGAGACCCCGGGTGAGTGAGATTTCTGGCTATCACACTACTACTGCTGCTACTACTACTACTGCTGCTGCTACTACTACTGCTGCTACTGCTGCTACTACTACTACTACTACTACTACTACTACTACTACTACTACTACTACTACCATAAAAAAAATATTTTTAAGACTGCTGAAGCAAGCACCATTTTTCTTTAGAATATATAATTTTTCTACTTTCATTCATGGTTTATTTGGACAGAGACGTATAAACACCTTTCCAATACGTTGCACCATAGTGTGTATAGCTCACGCTCATTTTCTACACCCGTCCCTAGATTATCTTTTCTCCTCACGTTTACACTTCACATATCCTTTTCAAACTACTGAGGCGGGCTGTATTAGTCTGGCATGGTCAGCAAATGTTGTGCTGTTTAGGTTCATGGTTGGTAGAGGGGAAGAGACAGATAAATTGGAGGGTAAGCTAAACACACACACACACAAACACACCCTCACTTCCTGTGTAAAACAACAGACTATAGAACTATGAAGAAGGAGAAGATAGTAGGCAAAATATGGAAACCAATATTGTATTTTTTGTGAAGGAGAGTATTTTGGTTTTTATTGATAGATACAGGGTAGAAGTAGACTGAGATGGGGACATAGAGGAGAGGGACACAACATAGAAAATGGCGCAATCGTGGATTGAACCCCTGCTTCCAGGGGCAATGTGTAGTCTGGGGACAGCAGCACTACCACTAGACCAGCCCCCGGCACCAATATAGTGTATGCAAGTACCCCTAGTCCCATATTGACCACCTCTGTAGTCCCCAATGGGAGCTGCCTTTTTTACCATATCATTTTCTGAACAGCATCACTCACTCAGAAGAGCAAAGACATCTGGTTTGCCAAGAACACTGTCTGTAGTGTGTGTGCGTGTGTGTGTGGAGATGTCTTTGCAAGCTAAAAAAAAAACTGGTGCCTAGGGCCAGACAAAGTGTTAGGAAGTGTCAAAGTCAATTATCCATCCCTCCCTCTCTTCTCCCTCTCTCCTCCTTCCCAAACCCCTCTCCTCTCTTTCCGCCCAGAGTGCCGCTCATTCCAGAGTCCCGGAGCAGCTAGAAATGAGAAGTGCGGTGCGGCACGGCACACCATCCATTAGACACGACAGTAGCGGTTCCACTCGCAATCCTTCCTTCGTCGTCATCTCGCCGCCACATGCTCCGGCGCCGACCGACAGGCGCTAGGCATGCAGCGTTTATTACCGTGGTAACTGGGTCACACAGATTGTCTGTTTGGGTCTATGCGGCGATGTCAGCCTGTCATTTTACAGCGTTTTGATGGCCGTCATGGGGTCGCTTAGCGACTCGGCATAGAGGCATGGAGAAATGGAAGGTGGAAGGAAGAAGGAAGAGAGTTATTTCCACCTCCATCTCTCTATGACACAGGATATTCCTATTTCTTTCTCTCACTTTTTATGATGGTTGTTTGTATGTGAGGACTTGGTGGACTGTGTATTCTTTAGGTTAGGTTTGACTTTGTGTTCCCTCCCGTGTGTTGGTAAGGGCACAGATGACAGACAGGTAGGAGTCCAATTGAGGTGGTTTAATAACGCTGAAGATGCACAGGCACAGAACAGCACCACACAGTGTATGTCATATGGATGGGCTAAGGCACTTACATGCTGACCAGACCGCACGCATGTTGATTTTATTCTATTTTGGCGCCTGGCTAAGCAGACGCTCGTTGACGTGTGCGAGCAGTGTGAGTGCAATGATTGAATAACATGTATGTGTACATTTATTTTGCAACGCTTGCGCATGCGACACGTGCGGTGTGGTCAGCATGTTAGTGGTCTGGCAACTTGCCTCATCCAAAGAAGGTGTGTGTGTGTGTGTGGTCTGCAAGTAAAGAGAGAAATAAAGATACAATAGTGAATGACAGAATACAATCTCCAATTCACATCTCTTATAAACAATATGTATGGCTATAACATGACTATGATGACTTAATGCTATACAGGACCATACAGTGCAATACAACGTGACTGTGACTGTACTACTAACAGATCAAAGGGGTGCCGCTGCATGTGTACTACAAAGCATAGCAACATCATCTTCAGTACAGGGCTACAATTGCACAATGAACTTGAATACCTCTAAACAGTGAAATACGATGTAATACCCATATAATGATGTACCATACATGTATACAATTACAGGGCAAATAAATAACGCACTGGGGGACATAATCCTATACAATACAGGGTTAAATGTCCAAAATGATATGACAACCAAAACAGAGCTAGCCAGCTCACAATAGCTAGCTCGCAGTAGAAACTACTACTATGACATTATCGTTGCGGAGTGCATCTTCAGACATAAACAGCTGAAAGATATGAAATATGTACCTCCTATCAACAAGGACGTACACTGGCCTTGGCTAACACAATGAAAGCTAACTGGTGGGAAAACACAAGGATGGCTGGAACTTCCTCTCACTTGACTTCTCTCGAGCTGATCAACTTCTCTGAGCTCGAGGTCGCCCAGCATGCTCTGCTCCACTTCCCCGGTGGGCGGAGCTACAGCTGAGATATGATGAACTAACATTACTGATATGATTAATTACAAATGCTGTGCAGGCTTTTGTAGATTGTTTTTATTTGATGGTTTTGATGCTTTTTTGTGTTTCTCGTTCTCCGGGATCAATTTCAGTTGAGGTATTTCAGTATTGAGGTATTTTAGTTGCGTTATTTCAGTATTGAGGTACTTCAGGCAAGATGCTACAGCTCAGCCTTTGCACCATAGCACCCTCCAAGCTCATCATTAAGCTCGGGGCCCTGGGTTTGAACCCCGCCCTGTGCAACTGTGTCCTGGACTTCCTTACGGGCCGCCCCCAGGTGGTGAAGGTAGGCACCAACACCTCCACTTCTCTGATCCTCAACACAGGCCACCCACAAGGGTGCATGCTCAGTCCCCTCCTGTACTTCCTGTTTACCCATGACTGCATGGCCAAGCACGCCTCCAACTCAATCATCAAGTTTGCAGAGGACACAACAGTGGTAGGCCTAATTACCAACAATGACGAGACAGCCTAGGTGAGGGCCCTGGCGGAGTGGTGCCAGGAAAATAACCACTCCCTCAACGTCAACAAAATGAAGGAGCTGATCGTAGACTTCAGGAGACAGCAGAGGGAGCACGCCCCCATCCACATCGACAGGGCTGCAGTGGAGAAGGTTCCCACGGTGTACACTTCACTGTTAATCTGAAATGGTCCACCCACATAGACAGTGTGGTGAAGAAGGTGCAACAGCGTCTCTTCAACCCCAGGAGGCTGAATAAATTCTGCTTGGCCCCTAAGAACCTCACAAACTTTTACAGATGCACCATTGAGAGCATTCTGTTGGGCTGTATCACCGCCTGGTATGGCAACTGCACCGTCCGCAACCGCAGGGCTCTCCAGAGGGTGGTGCGGTCAGCCCAACGCATTACCGGGAGCACCCTGCCTGCCCTTCAGGACATCTACAGCACCCGGTGTCACAGGAAGGCCAAGAAGATCATCAAGGACCTCAGCCGGTCGAGCCACAGCCTGTTCACCACACTATCATCCAGAAGACGAGGTCAGAACAGTTGTATCAAAGCTGGGACCGAGAGACTGAAAAACAGCTTCTATCTCAAGGCCATCAGACTGTTAAATAGCCATCACTAGCCAGGCTACACAGAGTACCCTGCTTGAACATAGTCACGGTCACTAGCCGGCGACCAGCCGGTTACTCATCCCTGCACCTTAGAGGCTGCTGCCCTATGTACATAGACATGGAACACTGGTCACTTTAATAATGGAACACTGGTCACTTTAATAATGTTTACATACTGTTTTACCCATTTCATATGTATATACTGTATTCTAGTCAACTCCATCCTATTCACCTATTGCTGTACATACAGTTGAAGTCGGAAGTTTACATACACTTAGGTTGGAGTCATTAAAACTCGTTTTTCAACCACTCCACAAATTTCTTGTTAACAAACTATAGTTTTGGGAAATCGGTTAGGACATCTACTTTGTGCATGACACAAGTAAATCTTCCAACAATTGTTTACAGAATGATTATTTCACTTATAATTCACTGTATCACAATTCCAGTGGGTCAGAAGTTTACATACACTAAGTTGACTGAGCCTTTAAACAGCTTGGAAAATTCCAGAAAATGATGTCATGGCTTTAGAAGCCATTTGAGTCATTTGGAGGTGTAACTGTGGATGTATTTCAAGGCCTACCTTCAAACGCAGTGCCTCTTTGCTTGACATCATGGGAAAATCAAAAGAAATCAGCCAAGACCTCAGAAAAAAAATTGTAGACCTCCACAAGTCTGGTTCATCCTTGAGAGCAATTTCCAAAAACCTGAAGGTACCGCGTTCATCTGTACAAACAATATTACGCAAGTATAAACACCATGGGACCACACAGCCATCATACCGCTCAGGAAGGAGACGCGTTCTGTCTCCTAGAGATGAACGTACTTTGGTGCGAAAAGTGCAAATCAATCCCAGAACAACAGCAAAGGACCTTGTGAAGATGCTGGAGGAAACAGGTACAAAAGTATCTATATCCACAGTAAAACAAGTCCTATATCCTTGCCGCTCAGCAAGGAAGAAGCCACTGCTCCAAAACCGCCATAAGAAAGCCAGACTACGGTTTGCAACTGCACATGGGGAAAATATCGTACTTTTTGGAGAAATGTCCTCTGGTCTGATGAAACAAAAATAGAACTGTTTGGCCATAATGACCATCGTTATGTTTGGAGGAAAAAGGGGATTGCTTGCAGGCCAAAGAACACCATCCCAACCGTAAAGCACGGGGGTGGCAGCATCATGCTGTGGTGGTGCTTTGGGACGGGTGCACTTCACATAATAGATGGCATCATGAGGAAGGAAAATTATGTGGATATATTGAAGCAACATCTCAAGACATCAGTCAGGAAGTTAAAGCTTGGTCGCAAATGGGTCTTCCAAATGGACAATGACCCCAAGCATACTTCCAAAGTTGTGGCAAAATGGCTCAAGGACAACAAAGTCAAGGTATTGGAGTGGCCATCACAAAGGCCTGACCTCAAGCCTATAGAAAATGTGTGGGCAGAACTGAAAAAGCGTGTGCGAGCAAGGAGACCTACAAACCTGACTCAGTTACACCAGCACTGTCAGGAGGAATGGGCCAAAATTCACCCAACTTATTATGGGAAGCTTGTAGAAGGCTACCCGAAACGTTTGACCCAAGTTAAACAATTTAAAGGCAATGCTACCAAATACTAATTTAGTGTATGTAAACTTCTGACCCACTGGAAATGTGATGAAAAAAATTAAAGCTGAAATAAATCATTATCTTTACTATTATTCTGACATTTCACATTCTTAAAATGAAGTGGTGATCCTAACTGACCTAAAACAGGGAATTTTTACTAGGATTGTGAAAAACTGAGTTTAAATGTATTTGGCTAAGGTGTATGTAAACCTCCGACTTCAACTGTATACTATTCTATCCTACGTATTCTTCAGATATACTTATTATATGTTTATTATAGCAAGTACAGTCTGCATGTGTAGACACTTATTGCGTCATGATTGCAAGTTGTTCCGATATCTTTTCCAACTGTTCCGTTATCTGGTTTTAATGTCCATTCTACAGTCCCTTCTAACCAATCAGAAACGGGTATTCAACAATGCTGTGGTATAAATATATTTAATTATATATTTATATACAGTACCGGTCAAAGGTTTGGACACACCTACTCATTCCAGGGTTTTTCTTAATTTTTTACTATTATCTACATTGTAGAATAATAGTGAAGACATCAAAACTATGAAATAACACATATGGAATTGTGTAGTAACCAAAAAAGTGTTAAACAAATCAAAATTCTTTAAAGTAGCCACTCTTTGCCTTTGCATACTCTTGGCATTCTCTCAACCAGCTTCATGAGGTAGTCACCTGGAATGCATTTCAATTAACAGGTGTACCTTGTTAAAAGTTAATTTGTGGAATTTCTTTCCTTCTTAATGCGTTTGAGGCAATCAGTTGTGTTGTGACAAGGTAGGGGTTATATACAGAAGATAGCCCTATTTGGTAAAAGACCAAGTCCATATTATGGCAAGAACAGCTCAAATAAGCAAAGAGTAACGACAGTCCATCATTACTTTAAGACATGATGGTCAGTCAATCCGGAAAATGTCAAGAACTTTGTAAGTTTCTTCAAGTGCAGTCACAAAAACCATTAAGCGCTATGATGAAATTGGCTCTCATGAGGACCGCCACAGGAAAGGAAGACCCAGAGTTACCTCTGCTGCCGAGGATAAGTTCATTCTGCAGCAATACGCCATCCCATCTGGTTTGCTCTTAGTGGGACTATAATTTGTTTTTCTACAGGAAAATCACCCAACACACCTCCAGGCTGTGTAAGGGCAATTTGACCAAGAAGGAGAGTGATGGAGTGCTGCATCAGATGACCTGGCCTCCACAATCACCCAACCTCAACCCAATTGAGATGGTTTGGGATGAGTTGGACCTCAGAGTGAAGGAAAAGCAGCCAACAAGTGCTCAGCATATGTGGGAACTCCTTCAATACTGTTGGAAAAACATTCCAGGTTAAGCTGAAGAGAATGCCAAGAGTGTGCAAAGCTGTCATCAAGGCAAAGGGTGGCTACTTTGAAGAATCTTCAAATCTAAAATATATTTTGATTTGTTTAACACTTTTTTTGGTTACTACATGATTCCATATGTGTTATTTCATAGTTTTGATGTCTTCACTATTATTCTACAATGTAGCAATAGTAAAAATAAAGAAAAACCCTTGAGTGAGTGTGTGTCCAAGCCTTTGACTGGTACTGTATATATAAATATATATTTCTTAATTCCATTCTTTTACTTTTAGATTTGTGTGTATTGTTAGATATTACTGCACTGTTGGGCCTAGGAACACAAGCATTTCGTTACATCAGCAAAAACATCTGCAAAATATGTGTATGTGTATGAGACCAATCAAATTTGACTTTATTTGAATTGTCTGAAATAGGCCTTCCTCAGTATTGAAATAGCTATCAGTATTGAGGAAGGCCTATTTCAGGCAATTGCAGTCATAATTTCACTTGAGGTATTGATGTTTTAATGTGTAACAGACAGAAGAGGTGGGTTCTAACAGTGTGTTAGATATTAGAGTACATACCGCGTTTAGTGCTTCGCTTGTTTAAACATGGGTATGTTTACGGCTACAAGTCAAGACAGAGCATGCAGGCATAAATAGGAGGCCTTATAAAATGCTCCCACCTATCTCCTTTTTCTCTCTCTCTTCCTCTCTCTCTCTCAATTCAATTCAATTTCAATTTAAGGGCTTTATTGGCATGGGAAACGTATGTTAACATTGCCAAAGCAAGTGAAGTAAACAAAAGTGAAATAAACAATAAATATTAACAGTAAACATTACTCAGAAGTTTCAAAAGAATAAAGACATTTCAAATGTCATTATGTATATATACAGTGTTGTAACAATGTGCAAATAGTTAAAGTACAAATGGGAAAATAAATAAACAAATATGGGTTGTATTTACAATGGTGTTTGTTCTTCACTGGTTGCCCTTTTCTTGTGGCAACAGGTCACAAATCTTGCAGCTGTGATGGCACACTGTGGTTTTTCACCCGGTAGATAAGGGAGTTTATCAAAATTGGGTTTGTTTTCGAATTCTTTGTGGATCGCTGTAATCTGAGGGAAATATGTGTCTCTAATATGGTCATACATTTGGCAGGAGGTTAGGAAGTGCTCAGTTTCCACCTCATTTTGTGGGCAGTGTGCACATAGCCTGTCTTCTCTTGAGAGCCAGGTCTGCCTACGGCGGCCTTTCTCAATAGCAAGGCTATGCTCACTGAGTCTGTACATAGTCAAAACTCTCTCTCTCTAGCTTTATAGCTCTCCCTCTCTCTCTCTCTCTAGCTCTGTGCCTTTCCCTCTCTCTCTAGCTCTGTGCCTCTCTCTCTCTCTAGCTCTGTGCCCCTCCCCCTCTGTCTAGCTCTGTGCCCCTCCCTCTCTCTCTAGCTCTGTGCCTCTCCCTCTCTCTCTAGCTCTGTGCCTCTCCCTCTCTCTCTAGCTATGTGCCTCTCCCTCTCTCTCTAGCTCTGTGCCTCACCCCCTCTCTCTAGCTCTGTGCCTCGCCTCCTCTCTCTAGCTCTGTGCCTCTCCCTCTCTCTCTAGCTCTGTGCCTCTCCCTCTCTCTCTAGCCCTGTGCCTCTCCCTCTCTCTCTAGCTCTGTGCCTCTCCCTCTCTCTCTAGCCCTGTGCCTCTCCCTCTCTCTCTAGCTCTGTGCCTCTCCCTCTCTCTGTAGCTCTGTGCCTCTCCCTCTCTCTCTAGCTCTGTGCCTCTCCTCCTCTCTCTAGCTCTGTGCCTCTCCCTCTCTCTCTAGCTCTGTGCCTCTCCCTCTCTCTCTAGCTCTGTGCCTCTCCCTCTCTCTCTAGCTCTGTGCCTCTCCCTCTCTCTCTAGCTCTGTGCCTCACCCCCTCTCTCTAGCTCTGTGCCTCGCCTCCTCTCTCTAGCTCTGTGCCTCTCCCTCTCTCTCTAGCTCTGTGCCTCTCCCTCTCTCTCTAGCCCTGTGCCTCTCCCTCTCTCTCTAGCTCTGTGCCTCTCCCTCTCTCTCTAGCCCTGTGCCTCTCCCTCTCTCTCTAGCCCTGTGCCTCTCCCTCTCTCTCTAGCTCTGTGCCTCTCCCTCTCTCTCTAGCCCTGTGCCTCTCCCTCTCTCTCTAGCTCTGTGCCTCTCCCTCTCTCTGTAGCTCTGTGCCTCTCCCTCTCTCTCTAGCTCTGTGCCTCTCCTCCTCTCTCTAGCTCTGTGCCTCTCCCTCTCTCTCTAGCTCTGTGCCTCTCCCTCTCTCTCTAGCTCTGTGCCTCTCTCTCTCTCTAGCTCTGTGCCTCTCTCTAGCTCTGTGCCTCTCCCTCTCTCTCTAGCCCTGTGCCTCTCCCTCTCTCTCTAGCCCTGTGCCTCTCCTTCTCTCTCTAGCTCTGTGCCTCTCCCTCTCTCTCTAGCCCTGTGCCTCTCCCTCTCTCTCTAGCTCTGTGCCTCTCCCTCTCTCTGTAGCTCTGTGCCTCTCCCTCTCTCTCTAGCTCTGTGCCTCTCCCTCTCTCTCTAGCTCTGTGCCTTTTACTTTCTCCTGCCGTCCCGCTCAGCCTTCTCTCCTTTCTCCATCCACTCCCTGGCCTCCAGATTAGTTGTGGTTATTTATTACATGTCTGACAAGCAATAACATTTCAGAGCCCATTGACTTTTTCCACATTTTGTTACGTTACAGCCTTATTCTAAAATTGATTAAATTATTTGTTTTTCTCATCAATCTACACAAAATACCCCATAATGACAAAGTGAAAACAGTTTTTCAATTTTTTTGCTGAAATACCTTATTTACATACGTATTCAGACCCTTTGCTATGAGACTCCAAATTGAGCTCAGGTGCATCCTGTTTCCATTTATCATCCTTGATGTTTCTACAACTTGATTGGAGTCCACCTGTGGTAAATTCAATTGATTGGACATGATTTGGAAAGGCACACACCTGTCTATATAAGGTCCCACAGTTGACAGTGCATGTCAAAACAAAAACCGTAGAGCTCCGAGACAGGATTGTGTAGAGGCACAGATCTGGGGGAGGGTACCAAAAAATGTCTGCAGCATTGAAGGTTCACAAGAACACAGTGGCCTCCATCATTCTTAAATGGAAGAAGTTTGGAACCATCAAGACTCTTCCTAGAGCTGGCCGCCCGGCCAAACTGAGAAATCGGGGGAGAAGGGCCTTGGTTAGGGAGGTGACCAAGAACCTGATGGTCACTCAGAGAACTCCAGAGTTCCTCTGTGGAGATGGGAGAACCTTCCAGAAGGACAACCATCTATGCAGCACTCGTTCAATTAGGCCTTTATGGTAGAGTGGCACATGACAGCCCACTTGGAGTTTGCCAAAAGGCACCTAAAGGACTCTCAGACCATGAGAAACAAGATTCTCTGGTCTGATGAAACCAAGATTGAACTATTTGGTCTGAATGCCAAGCGTCACATCTGGAGGAAACCTGGCACCATCCCTACAGTGAAGCATGGTGGTGGCAGCATCATGCTGTGGGGATGTTTTTCAGTGGCAGGGACTGGGAGACTAGAAGGATGAATCTGAGCAAAGTACAGAGAGATCCTTGATGAAAACCTGCTCCAGAGCACTCAGGACCTCAGACTGGGGCAAAGGTTCACCTTCCAACAGGACAATGACCCTAAGCACACAGCCAAGACAACGCAGGAGTGGCTTCGGGACAAGTCTCTGAATGTCCTTGACTGGCCCAGCCAGAGCCCGGACGTCTTCCTTTCAAACATCTCTGGAGAGACCCGAAAATAGCTGTGCAGCGATGCTCCCCATCCAACCTGACAGAGCTTGAGAGGATTTGCAGAGAAGAATGGGAGAAACTCCCCAAATACAGGTGTGCCAAGCTTGTAGCGTCATACCCAAGAAGACTCAAGGCTGTAATCACTGCCAAAGGTGCTTCAACTAAGTACTGAGTAAAGGGTCTAAATACTTATGTAAATGTAATATTTCCGTTTTTTATTTCTAAAAACCTGCTTTTGCGTTGTCATTATGGGGTATAGATTGATGAGGGGGGGGGGGGGGGGGGGACTATTTAATCAATTTTAGGATAAGGCTGTAACGTAACATAATGTGGAAAAAATCAAGGGGTCTGAATACTTTCGTATGCACTGTATCTGTTTATCTGGGTTCACTTCGCTGTCCTCCCAAGCCAAACCCATCTGGGCTAAATGAGCTCCCCGATCGGTGTGGCAGTTTGATTGGTCTTGTCTGACCGTCAGTTGTATCGACTAGCCTGGTGCTAGGACTCTGGCGGCTGGGCGGCGACTGATTTGGTCACAGATGTAGGCCTACTATGAATTGTTGTGGCAGCTCTTCTGTATAAGGTAAATTATTTGGTTGGCTAGCGTTAGCCAGCGTTATCCATGACACCATTATTTATTACCCTGTAGGGAGACAGACGGATCAATAGGCTATTTATTTTACAGCCTAGCCAATCCACCAACAGATATTGGGAGTGAATATTGGAAGTGAACAGTCTCTTCTGTGAAAAGGTTGTGTGTGTGTGTGTGGCTTTGTAAAATGGCCCTGTGCTGTGTGTTAGGCTTTAGACAGATGGGGAAATGGCAGAGCGAGAGGTGGGGTGGACGGAGAGATCAATATGTATGTAGACTGAGAAATGTGATTTGAAATATTCATTCTGCTCACGTAATCTGATTGCACATGCACTCACATGCATGCAAGCAAGCACGGACACACAAACACACACACACACACACACACACACACACACTAATTGCACATTGACACTTCCATAGTGGCCTTTGAGTAATAGGAGCGGTGCTGAGGCGCAGGTCAGAGGGATAGTGAAGAGGTCTCCAGGGGACTCTGCAGTGGCAGTGCAGTGGTGGGCTTCTCCTCTCCGCTGATGAAAAGTTGGCTTTTGCAGCAACCTGCTTTCGTCTGCATCAGCAAATGACTGACCTTGTGTGTGGTGTGTGTGTGTGTGTGTCCTCCTTCGACACAGACACACACACACACACATGCACACACTCATGCATCCACTGCGCACACATTTTTTGTATTAAGTGTGTTAAGTATGGGAGTTGAAGAGGCTCCCTAATGGCTCCAGCTGAGTAACGACTAAGCATCTCCATCGACCCTCTCTTAGGTGTGTGTGTGTGGGTGTGTTGTGCCTGTGTGTTTGATTAACACGTCTCCCTAGGCTGGTTTAATTTACAGTACGCGGCCGAGATGGGGCTCATTAAAGCGGCCAGTTCTCTCTCTCTCGCTCCCTCTCTCTTTCTCTCGCTATCTTCTCAGTCCATCTCTCCCATCTCTCTCTCACACACACACACACACACACACACACACACACACGCCGACACTTCAGAGTAAAAATTGCCTCACGTAAACATTGGGCTGTATTTACGACCTCTTATCTAAACCCATTTCAGTACAGTTGTATTGGACGAGATAGAGACCCGCACACTGTCGAAAAAATAAATAGATCCAAAACTGAGGCTTGAATGCAAAATAAAGATGTTTATTGAAACATCATGGTGCCCAAAGAATATATTATAGTGCAAGAAAGTGCATATATAAAAGGTGAAAATAAAACACAAACGTTTCGGCCTCAGGCCATCATCAGTGTTTATTTTTTTATTTTTTTATTTTACCTTTATATAACTAGGCAAGTCAGTTAAGAACAAATTCTTATTTACAATGACGGCCTACACCGGCCAAACCCGGACAACGCTGGGCCAATTGTGTGCCGCCCTATGGGACTCCCAATCACGGCCGGTTGTGATACAGCCTGGAATCGAACCAGGGGGTCTGTAGTGACGCCTCAAGCACTGAGATGCAGTGCCTTAGACCGCTGCGCCACTCGGGAGTGTAAAATATAGTTGTATTGAAATGACGATTCGCAAGCATATTGAAAGCATGTTGACTTGCAGGCAATGAGGTGTGTGGATAAGAAGACCAATAGACTTTCATATTACAGCAGAATTGTCAGTGAAATATTATTAATATTATATAATATTATGGGGGGGGATATCTCTTTCGGACACAGCATCAGAGAAAAAAAGAGAACTGAGCACGCCCCCATTCTCATCGACGGGGCTGTAGTGGAACAGGTTGAGAGCTTCAACTTCCTTGGTGTCCACATCACCAACAAACTATCATGGTCCAAACACACCAAGACAGTCGTGAAGAGGGCACGACAAAGCCTATTCCCCCTCAGGAGACTGAAAAGATTTGGCATGGGTCCTCAGATCCTCAAAAAATTCTACAGCTGCACCATCGAGAGCATCCTGACTGGTTGCATCACCGCCTGGTATGGCAACTGCTTGGCCTCCGACCGCAAGGCACTACAGAGGGTAGTGCGTACGGCCCAGTACATCACTGGGGCCAAGCTTCCTGCCATCCAGGACCTCTATACCAGGCGGTGTCAGAGGAAGGACCTCAAAATTGTCAAAAACTCCAGCCACCCTAGTCATAGACTGTTCTCTCTGCTACCGCACGGCAAGCGGTACCGGAGCGCCAAGTCTAGGTCCAAAAGACTTCTCAACAGCTTCTACCCCCAAGCCATAAGACTCCTGAACAGCTAATCATGGCTACCCGGACTATTTGCACTGCCCCCCCACCCCATCTTTTTACGCTGCTGCTACTCTGTTAATTATTTATGCATAGTCACTTTAACTCTACCCACATGTACATATTTGTCACGCCCTGACTCAGGGAACTCGTATATGTTGAGTCAGGGTGTGTAGTTTCTATGTTGTGTATTTCTATGTTGTAGTTCTAGTATGTCTAGATCTATGTTGGCCGGTGTGGTTCCCAATCAGAGGCAGCTGTCGCTCGTTGTCTCTGATTGGGGACCATACTTAGGCAGCCTATTGGCACTAGTGGGTTGTGGGATCTTGTTCCGTGAAAGGTATGTTGTTTGTGTCTACCTTGGACTTCACGTTTCGTTTTGTTTATTGTTTTGTCGTTGTGTTTATTAAGTTTAAATAAACATGTATGCATATCACGCTGCGCCTTGGTCTGACCCCTCTATGAACGAACGTGACAGAAGATCCCACCAAACGAGGACCAAGCAGCGTGCCCAGGAAGAGCGAATTGCCATGTCACAGGTGGGCAAATGGTGGTCATGGGAGGAGATATTTGCAGGGAAAGGGCCATGGGCAAAGGTAGATGCCCAGGCAGGAGAGGAGCAACGGCAGCACAGAGGAAGCCGGTCGAGGAAGAAGCCCGAGAGACAGCCCCAATAAAAAATTTTGGGGGGGCTAAGAGGGTGGTTGGCGGCTCCTCTGTGGCTCCCCCGTACTCACGCGAGAAGGCGTATGACTGGGCAAGCTCCATGTTTTGCGGAGCTACGTACTGTGTCGCCAGTGCGCCGGCACAGTCCTGTACGTCCTGTGCTTGCACCACGCACGGGCCGTGCGAAGATGGGCATCCAGCCAGGACGGGGTGTGCCGGCTCAACGCTCCTGGTCTCCAGTACGCCTCCTCGGTCCCGCCGAGGGGTTGTGCCAGCCCTCCGCTCCAGACCTCCAGTCGGTCTTCGCAGCCCGGTCCGGCCTGTTCCTGCCCCTCGCACCAAGCTAGTGGTGCGCGTCGCTAGCCCGGTCCGGCCTGTTGCTGTCCCTCGCACCAAGCCAGTGGTGCGCGTCACCAGCCCGGCCCGGCATGTTCCTGCCCCTCGCACCAAGCCAGTGGTGCGCGTCGCCAGCCCGGCCCGGCCTGTTCCTGCTCCTCGCACCAAGCCAGTGGTGCGCGTCGCCAGCCCGGCCCGGCACGTTCCTGCTCCTCGCATCAAGCCAGTGGTGCGCGTCGCCAGTCCGGCCCGGCCCGGCCTGTTCCTGCTCATCGCACCAAGCCAGTGGTGCGCGTCGCCAGCCCGGCCCGGCCCGTTCCTGCTCCTCACATCAAGCCAGTGGTACGTGTTCCTAGTCCGGTCCGGCCCGTGCCTGCTCCTCGCACCAGACCAGTGGTGCGGGTGTCCAGTCCGGCACCGGTCAGCTGCTCCACTCCGGACCCAGAACAGTCCGCTCCACCGGTGCCTGATCCAGCTCCGGTTAGCTGCTCCACTCCGGAGCCAGAGCAATCCGCTCCACCGGGGTCAGTCCAGCTCCGGTCAGCGGATCCACTCCGGAGCCAGAGCAGTCCGCTCCACCGGTGCCCAGTTCAGCTCCGGTCACCTGCTCCACTCTGGAGCCAGAGCAATCCGCTCCACCGGGGTCCAGTCCAGCTCCGGTCAGCGGCTCCACTCCGGAGCCAGAGCAGTCCGCTCCACCGGTGCCTGATCCAGCTCCGGTCAGCGGCTCCACTCCGGAGCCAGAGCAGTTCGCTCCACCGTCGTCGGGTCCAGCTCCAGTCAGCGGTTCCAGTCCAGACCCAGACGTCAGCCCCTCTCCAGGTTCGGGGTCTCCCACACCAGGGTCCAGACAGGGCTTGGTACTTCGTCGAGGTCCAGACCAGACCAGGGGCGCAACAGGGAGGCGGAGAATCGGTGGTTGCCACGCCCGGAGCCGGATCCGCCTCCGAGGCGGAATGCCCACCCGGCCCCTACCCTGTTATGTTTATGTTGCGCGGTCGGAGTCCGCACCTTTGGGGGGGGGTACTGACACGCCCTGACTCAGGGGACGCTTATATGTTGAGTCAGGGTGTGTGTATTCCTTGTTGTGTTAGTTCTATGTTGTAGAATCTAGTATGTCTATTTCTATGTTGGCCGGTGTGGTTCCCAATCAGAGGCAGCTGTCGCTCGTTGTCTCTGATTGGGGACCATACTTAGGCAGCCTATTGGCACTAGTGGGTTGTGGGATCTTGTTCCGTGTGAGGTTTGTTGTGTGTTACCTTTGGACGTCACGTTTCGTTGGTTTATTGTTTTGTCGTTGTTTATTAAGTTTAAAATAAACATGTATGCATATCACGCTGCGCCTTGGTCTGACCCGTCTATGAACGAACGTGACAATATTACTTCAACTACCTCAACTAGCCGGTGCCCCCGCACATTGACTCTGTACCGGTACCCCCCTGTATATATAGCCTCCCTACTATTATTTTATTTTACTTCTGCTCTTTTTTTCTCAACACTTTTTTGTTGTTTTATTCTACTTTTTTATTAAAAATAAATGCACTGTTGGTTAAGGGCTGTAAGTAAGCATTTCACTGTAATGTCTGCACCTGTTGTATTCGGCGCATGTGGCCAATAAAATTTGATTTGATATCGCACCACGTCATTCCTGCAGTCTCACATCTATCACTATTGACTGCAGGTCACTATTAGGATCCTTTAAGGAATTTTAGTAGCCTGCATCTCCATACTCAGGTCTTCTCTGCTTCAGTCACTCCTGCATTTGCCTGGTCTCCAGGACCCAAATTAAGCAAGCTATTTGCTAGTTAATAGTTAGCAGTATGGCTTAAGGGTCTGTTCTTCAACCATGCAACTTTTGTTATCACAGCTAAAGCAGAACCAGTCTGGCACCTTGGGGTAGTTTTAGTGCTGTCTGTCTGTGTTGTAGGGGTTGTTCTTGCTCTATGTGGGGTAGTTGTAGTGCTGTCTGTGTGAAGAGGTTGTTCCAGTGGGGCTCAGGTTAGCACGGCCCAGATGAAGCCGTGACCCTGTAGATCCTCGTCTTGTTTCACTCATAAATCACCACAACACCTCCCAGACCTGAGACACTTGTCAGGGGCTGGGCGCTCTCTCTTCTCCCTCACTCTCTCTTTCCCTCTCTGTCTGTCTGTCTCTCTCTCTCTCTCTCTTTCTCAACGTCATCCGCTCACTCATCCCTCGCACTTTCTCTTTCTCCCTCTCTCTTTCTCTCTCTCTCTCTCCTGTCTGTGTCAGTAAAGGCATGTTGTGTGTGATGGATAGAAGTAGAGCGTATTGCAGAGCCTCATCTAAATTCCCATTGATTAGGAGCAGTAATTAAAGAGTCCCGGGCATGCCTGGCCTGGCAACTCACTCCACCCATCTGTCTTCTCTCTTTGTTTCTCTCTCTTTCTTTCTCTCTTTCCCTCTTTCTCTCTATCTATCCATATTTTTTTTTTGTCCTTAGGCCTCATGTAACCTTTCTGTCTCTCCCTCCCTCTCGCTCTCCCTTCCTCATTCCCTCTCTCTCCTTCTCTTTCCCTCTCCCTCCCTCTCTTCTGTGTCTGTGTAGGAGCTCTGTGAGGACCCTCACCTGTTTGTGGATGGGATCAGTGCGCACGACCTGCACCAGGGCCAGCTGGGAAACTGCTGGTTTGTGGCAGCGTGCTCCAGCCTGGCCTCCAGAGAGTCCCTGTGGTCCAAAGTAAGTGTGGGGGTGGAGGGTTGTGCGGGGGTGGGGGTGGAGGGTTGTGCGGGGGTGGGGGTGGAGGGCTGTGCGGGGGTGGGGGTGGAGGGCTGTGCAGGGGTGGGGGTGGAGGGCTGGGTGGGGGTGGAGGGCTTTGTGGGGGTGGAGGGCTATGTGGGGGTGGAGGGCTGTGTGTGGGGGTGGAGGGCTGTGTGGGGGTGGAGGGCTGTGTGTGGGGGTGGAGGGCTATGTGGGGTGGGGGTGGAGGGCTGTGTGTGGGGGTGGAGGGCTGTGTGGGGGTGGAGGGCTGTGTGTGGGGGTGGAGGGCTGTGTGGGGGTGGAGGGCTGTGTGTGGGGGTGGAGGGCTGTGTGGGGGCGGAGGTGGAGGGCTTTGGGGGGGTGGGGGTGACATGACTGTACACACACGTGTGTACCCATTAGGCCAGATTACCTGGTGATGAAGGGGTAAACAGGGGAAAGCTCATCTCACCAGAGGCATCATTAGGCCACATCAACACCTCTCTATAACACTCTCAGTAGAGTTGGAGTACACTACCACGGTCCTCTGTGGAGGAGGCACCCTTAGCTTAGAACTCCGTCTCTCACTGGGGTTTAGGTAGAGTATCATAATAGACTTTGCTGGTCCACTCAGTTGTGTTAAAGGAATGAATGTGCGGGTATCTAGCATTCTTTCATGACGTCTTTTTTTATACTCTACACCTTCCGGAATGTGTGTACCATAATATAGTTCTAAAGCCCTATTTGCACAGGACTAGTACTATACATCGGTTATGTCATTATTTCCCCAGCATGTCCGTTTTTCCAGTGGACGGGGTAGTTTTACCAAACTACCCTGTTATTCTTTTTTTTCTCATTCAAAATGTAATGTTCTAGGCGTGAAGATATTTCAACTTGTCTAGGGATAGCCTAATATTGGCCTAATGGTCTATAGTTCAGAGAATGTCAAAATAATAATGCATATCAATAAGAACCATGAACTGTAGCCTTTGAAGACATTTAATTAACTGACATATTTGCAGATTAAAAATTACTGACTTGGCAGATTCGGATGGGACAAAAATTACGGATGTGGTGATTGGTGCTCGTGCACATAATTGCATTACCTGAGCTCCCCCAGTAAAACTTATCCTGTACAAATAGGGCTTAAGCTTTATTATAAAACATTATGAAGGCTTTTACATGCTTATAACAACTTAAGCCCTAAGCCCTATTCGGAAGGGATACGTTTTACTGGGGGAGCTCAGGTAATGTAATTATGTGCACGAGCACCAATCACCACATCCGTAATTTTTGTCCCGTCCGAATCTGCCATGTCAGTAATTTTTACTTGGCAGGAAGATTATTATCCCAACCCTAAAAACCTAAAGTTTTTCGGCAAACTCCCAGGTCCTCTGATAATACTTATCCCGTGCAAATCGTCATCCCTGTGTTATGAGGGATATTACATAGTTTAACAGGTGCTGCACCCAGTTTGGGTAAGAACATGGGAACAAATTGATGCTTAAAACAAAGTGATATGCACGTAGCCTACAGATGAATGATCTGTTTTGTCATATATCAACTTTCCTAGTGCCATACTTCTCTTTTAAAAGATGAAGTGGATGATATTGTGCCAATGAATTGATAAATTGCCAAATGCTTCAGGTAATTAAATGTCTGCATAGGTTACAGTTCATGGTTCTTATTGAAATACATTATTATTTTGACTTTCTCCGAACTGAAGTACATTAGGCCAATAGCAGGCTATCCCTAGACATCTGAAATATCTTCACACCTAGAAGCGCCTCCAGGCCTCCATCATAAGGGTCAATTTTGAATGAGGAACAAAATGTATTACAGGGGCAGTTTGGTAAAACTAATCCTGTCTGAATCGTCCACTGGAAAAACGGACACGCTGGGGTAAAAATTACATAACTGAGGTTCTATAGTAATACTAGTCCTGTGTAAATAGGGCTTTAGAAAGGATTATACCTGGATGCTTTAAGTAAAGTATTACCACTCAGTTATTTGCTTTTGACTGTTGCTCAGGACAGTGTGGCTCAACAGGGGAAGACCGAGGGGAGACCTAGTCTGTAGGTGGGATTGCCAGACAAGATTTGTAAGCATGTTGCATCAAGAAGAACTTTGATTTCATGAGTGTGTGTGTGTGTGTGTGTGTGTGTGTGTGTGTGTGTGTGTGTGTGTGTGTGTGTGTGTGTGTGTGTGTGTGTGAACCATGCGTTTCCATGACAGCCTGAATGTGATGTTAGCAGTGCTGTGATGGTTTAGTGACACGGGGCAGTGGTGCATACAACAACCAAGAGGTAGATCCCCCAGGACGCTGGTATGTGCACAGGCCTAGCTAATTAGTATTGGTGCAGTGTGTGTGTGTGTGTGTGTGTGTGTGTGTAGTGTCTGTCTGTGTGTGTGTGTGAGACAGGCAACTGTAAGTATGAGAGGGAAAAAGTGTGACTGTGAGCTGATATTATTGAATAAGGAAGAGAAGGACAGTGGAGACGCGATCAGATTGATAATTACACACTTAAGACTGCAGGCCATTCGCTTAATTGAGACTCAGGAGACTGTCACTGTACTCTGCTGCTACTGCGTTTCAGTTCCACCTTGTCATTACTGACAAAAGGAATGGAGATGAGAATTATTTTGGAGAAAAGCAGTCAACTGCAAAGAGTGAGACAGTCGATCTAACAGGTGGCTGGTAGTGATTTCAGGCATTCATTTGTGCCTCTGTGATGGGTGGGTGTGTGGATGGGTGGGTGTGTGGAAGAATGGGTGGGTGGATGAGTGGGGTTGTGGATGAATGGGTGGGTGGATGAGTGTGGGTGTGGATGAATGGGTGGGTGGATGAGTGGGGGTGTGGGTGCTGCCCATCTCTCTCCTCTCTTCTCTTTCTGTCTCTCTCCTACATATTCTCTCTTTCCCTTCCCCTCCATCTCTCGCTCTCCACTACCCGTCTCTGTGGAGGACACCCCCCCCCCCCACCCGTGGTCGTTTGTCATCCGGGCCAGGGCCAGACGGAGATGGATGAGGTAATAGGAAGCCAGTCTGGGTCGTGTTCATTAGGGCACACCATAGCAAAACATTTTGCACCGGAAAACGAAAACAAGCTTCTTGGATGAATTTCGGCTGTTTTCTGTCTGTTTCCTTCTGTTTGTTGTCTAATAAATAGGACCCTGTTGTCCACTAGGGCATTATGTTTCTGCTGCCACACTACAGTACAACATCCCCCTCTGCTGCCTGCAACCTCAGGTGGGAGGAGAACGGCACCACACACACACACAGCCATGACCCCCTCAAGGTCTCAGGTCATCTGTGACGAGCCTGCTCGATTGTCAGACACCAGTAGAGAAAATGGCATTCGTAAGTACACACACACACACGCATGCGGACAGACAGACATGTGCATGGGCGCGCGCACAATTTGTAATAGAATAACATTGTATTGCTAGTCTGTTAGAAATGCCACAGAGAGAATCGTTTTGTCTTTTGTTAAGATTTATTCAGATCAGTAATCCATTTCAACAGCACATAAATGACCTACAAGTAGTAATTCTCTAATTAGTTGCTTTAGTCATTTTATGGTATCAAACAAACATTACAAGTAATGAATAATCACATCTCTAGACTTGACTGATGCTACAGTATGGCTCTAAACGCTGTATCTTTCATAGTAATTTCAACATCAGACATCAAAATGCTCTGTTGTTTTGATCTGCTACAAGTACCTGAATCCCTACGGAAAACCTACCTGAAGTAGACAGTAGAAAAGGACATATTGCAATCCAAAACAAGGTTCTGTGTTATTGTTTTGAGGCCGGTCGTACCATGTTAAAACGGAAGACAGGAAGAAAAAGAGATGGAAGAGAGTGGAAGGAAGGAAGCGATTGAGACAAGGGAGTGGTGGTGTTGAGGTGTTATCCTTCCTCCACCCCTGAGGACGTGAGGGGTTGTTGTCCCTCTGGACGCTCGGTTTGTGTGTCCTTTCCCCTGTGGTCGCAAGTACAAACTACTGCAGGCCACATTAAATCAGCCATTTGTCTCGCAGGCCGCCAATTTGTGACCCCTGCCCTAACCCGAACTTTACTTCCTAATTAGTTTGAAACTAAAAACGAAGTTGTGCTCTGACAAGGGAGGGTTGTAGCAGAAAAACATGATGAAAAACCAAAAAAGAAAGTACTTGCTTATAAAGCCAGATGATCAAATGAAAGAAAAAATTACCAAAATCCCCGCCTAGTACCTTGCCTTCCTGACGCCATTTCCTCCTGCAGTCTTCACTTCTGGTCCACCTGGAAGCTGATGGTGCATTCAATGACGTCGGGACCAACACCATCCTCAAACGCCAGCAGGAAGTACATCGTCTTCCTCACCTTTGCTAATTCGGCAATCCGCTCGCCAAACTCCTGTGCGTCGGCCTCGTAGTGGTGCACGGGCGTGTCGTCGCCATTGCCCTCGGCTCGCCAGAACACCCCTGCTGGCTCCAGCAGCTGGCAATTCATCAGGTGGGTGAGGTCGGGCGTCCAGAGCTGCGAGGTGGCAATCACGGTGAGGCGGCCCGGGCGTGACAGCCGCACGCCCCAGTGGGTGAAGCGCGAGGCCTGCTGGGAGAAGTCCAGGCAGTAAACGGCCTCGTGGGGTCAGAGGAGGCGCTCAA